>NC_053417.1:15792705-15840205 GCF_016859285.1 Xiphias gladius | reverse complement strand
TCACCTCACTAAGCAAAGAGCGGAAACGAATGGCAGACCATTAGAGTTTCATTACGGGGAGTTGGCTCGAGTGGAAGCTGGAACAGAGTGAGGGGGGATGGAAGACAGTGACAGACAGACAGAAAGAGAGTGATGTATAAGGAGAAACCTGATGAGAAGAGGGGAAGAGAATGATAATGTGTGTATGTATGTGTGAGAGAAAACAGATGGGGAGAGGGAGGGAAAGTGAGAGAATGGAGAGCTATTTAGTATGGCATGGGGTCTGTGGATATGAGAGCTGTTGTCCACGACCTTCTCTCCTTATATATCTCCTTATTTGCAGAGCAACAGTCAATTCCATTGCCTACGGCTGTTTTAATACGTCCCACCTGTTTACAACCACACAAACACACACAAAGATACATTGCCAGGCAACCTGTCTTACTCTCTCCTTTAATCCACCTGTCTCTCTCTCATGGACTCATAGAAATGTAAACTGACAAACCAATGCATATGTGTACACACACACACACACACACACACACACACACACACACACACACACACACACACACACACACACACACACACCCAAACACACAATGTCTCACTCTCTCTCTTGCCCTAGCTCAATCTCAGGCACACTTAAAAACACACAGACGAACGCACGCACACCTCCAAGGTTAATAGTAGCTGTCATGGGCAGGGTGAGCAGTAATGGAACACACAAATGCCCCGGGGAGAAAGCAGTCTGCGGATAGACAGAATTTGGGAATGATGAGAAGAAGGACTAAGAGGAGGAAGATCGGATGAAGGTGGGGGGGGGGCAAACTATTCCCCTGAATCAATTACCCCCGATGCAAATGAGGACATTATTTATCTCTCCATTAGCACTAAATTATTCATACTCTCCCTATGTTTGTGTGTGTATCCGTGTGCTTTCAGACTGTTGATTGCAGTGTGAGGAGGGGATAAACCTGCACAGGAAAAGTGTGTCGCAAATTGAACAACAAGCTATTTACATCTTTCATCAGCCATGCTTGTTCCTAATTAGTTAACACTGTTAAATCAATATGCCACCCCCTCTCTCACTCCTCTCGCAGTGATCTCCATTTTGTCTCGCACCTCTATTTTTGCATGCCGTCACTGTCAGCGGGGACTGCTGCATTTAGGCAACAAGAACGTGATGGAAGGAAGCTCAAGACCAAAAAGGCATGGCCGTCTCAGGCTGCCTGAAACAGTGTAATGCATGTATAGCACTAAAGCAAACACTGGTGTGGATCTTGCTTAGGTGCCATTTATTACAGCTACGCAAGTATGCAACAGTTGCACTTTTGATTATCTTTTGTGAAAAATTGCTAAAAGTGAGACGGTGCAAGGCATTATCCGAAAGCAATTGATTATTTCATAAAGGCATGATTTTTAAGTTGTCAAGCCTTTCAAAAAAGAAGTTGTATCAGACAAAGAATTGAGAAAGAATGGCTGTAATATGCAGATAAAACTCTTATTTGTTGTTGGATTACTTACTGCAGAGAAACTATCACATTCTCAGCCCCATCAGTCCCCTTACTCTGATTTAAATGTAGTCATTTTGCACAATCTGCCTTTTTTTCTTCATTTACACCTGTCTGATTGTGTGTTGACATTGTCAGTCTCATTTTTCCTTTCATGCAGTCTACCACTGAAAGCTAGACCTCACTACTATATAAATTGCTGGTTATGCTGACTTTTAAATGATTGCGTATCTAAGGTTAAAGACAACATTTGAATTGTAAGTTTCTCAGTTTACACACCCACTACTGTGAAATGCCTTTTCTCTCATTGTGAGTGTGATTATGTAGGAAGGAAAAGAAGAAAGACAAAAATGGATGGTTGCAGCTGTAGCTGTATGGGTCTGTCTGTCCACAAATGTACTGTAGGAGGGGGCCGAGGCAGCAGATAGAAGACAGAGGAGTGATGTTTGTGTGTGTTTGTGTCAAATCAAATGTATATTTAGTTATTAATCACATTGGACTTTACAGGCCCACAATGTTACACCGTTAATGAAAAATTAAAGTCACATCTCTCACTGGTAAAAAGTAGCACTGATACCTTATTAGGAAGACAAAAACTCAGGGAATGTGCTCCGCAGAGAGAAAACCTTGGTCCAGGATGGTCAGGTGTGCCAAGTTATTGGAACAAAAAACAATCACACCAGGATGTCACTGAGGTTTGATGTGACTATAGTGCACCTAACAATTTGTAGCAGCTTTTCTGGTAGGTCAGTAGGTACAATTCACTTTCAAATTATATGGAGTGGCAAAGTATCCCTGGTTCTTGAAGAAAATTTTCCATTCATTTTCCTATAGAAAATGTAACATCGAAGCACTTCTATGACTTGGATGGGCATGAGACTCTCCCGGTTCAATCAATGATTAAGAAATGCATTCAAAATGATCTGGTTCTTTGATTTAAAAAAAAGTGAAGGAACAGGTCAGTGGCCATAGAAAACTTTGAGGTAAATGTTAAATACTGTTCCCAAGTTGCATTTCCACAAGAAACATCCAATCACAGATCTTAAAATTCTGTTATTTGCACGGATGAAAACTAAGATTATGGTGATGACAAAACTGAAAACACAAATTGCAGCTTAAATCGGTTCACTTTTAAATTATGTGTCAATTGTGGGTAAATTCAGCAACTATGGCGCCATGTTTTGTTCTTAACTCTAACTCTTTACAGTTAACATTACTTTTTAGTTACATTTTAAGGTTAGGGTTAAGTTTTAAGGAATGAAATAAATGTTGAAAATTGGCATGGGTCCATATAGCTTTTTTTTCCATGATCCTCAATGAGGAGAGAGCGTATGTGGCCACCTAGAGAAAAAGCGCAGCACCTGTTGTTTTTTCTTAGGGTTCTCTGCCTTCTTTTGTTTGGCTGCTCCGAGCGCTTCTAGTTGAAGATCTCTGAAATTAATAGACAAATAGTAATAAAAACCAAAGGGGCAATGCTAGTCTATCATATAACGGCGGTGGTGATATTTTGTCAAGATACTGTTGACACGGAAACAAACCTATGCGCAGCGCTTGTTTGATGAGGTGCTCTCTAGCACCCTTGCCCGCGCTGTTCTGCCAGAGAAAAACGCTATATGGACATCCAGCCTAATAAGTGTCTTGTCAGTCCCTGCATGTGCACAAACCTGCATGTGTCTGTTTATATCAAAATCTGTTCAGTTTGTCAGGCACAGTCCCTGTGAACTATTCCTACGCAGCCTACAGCTAGGGCATGCTGCTCTCCTTATCCTTTGAACAACTACAAACATTCATCCAATGCCAATTTAACAACACATCATTATTATCTTCACAGGCCTGCAAATGGTGCACGGCAAATGGGTTATAGGGGTAAAATAAAGAACATGATGATGACATACTTGATAAAGTATCCTTTTCCACAGAAAAGAGGTGGGGGGCACATAGAGAGAGAGAGACAGAGAAAGGGAGAGAGAGAGATCAAAACAGAGATATTGAGGAAGCAGTGGATAGAGAGTAGCTGAATCAAGAGATACTGTCTTCCAGGCATCACAGGTAAATATTTCACTATATCCTGAACATTAGACACTCTGCCTTTGATATGCAAAATAACAAGCATGCCTCTTAACCTGAATAAAAAAGCAAAGGACAGATCAGATTAAGCAACACCCTGGCAAATAACCATCTCCGATCACTGTATTTTAAAACTCAAATTGCACTGGGTTTCAATGCAGCTCTTTTTGTCTCTTCAGGTGGTGGAATAATAATGTTATGCCTCAAGATGATAATTTTAAAAAACTGGTCAAACTTTGACCCCTTATACTGATTGTGATGGTGCAGATCCCGTCAATGTGTAACTTTTTTTACGTGCAAGAGTTCTTAATCATCGTTGACCAGAGAATCTCATACATTAAAGCATGTTAACATTAATGTGTCAGCATTATCACAGACTAGAGAAAAGATATTCAACAAAGACTTCTTCTACTGAGTAAAGATAAATATATACACAGTAAAGAGTAGATATATAGGATTAGCGAGCGCCTTCCTCTGCTTGTAGTGCTGCTGTGGGAGACTGAAAGTACGACATGGTGCAGAGGAGGAAGGACATGGTGCACTAAGTATTTGTTTATTGCTGGTTGTTTGGATTTAAATCATGCAACTCGCCAGTACCAATAACATGGGCAGGGAGATGACACACGCATTTCATCATAGTGTGCTATGGTGACTTTCATGTAGCATCCTAGAGCCTCCTTAGTCATATTATCTGTCAACAGTACCTTGTTCTGGGGCTTGGAAACAGGCTTTTTGAAAGGCTGGGTTAGTTAAAATAAGACTAAGAGTCTACAGCCATGCAAGCGGCACTGTGAGCTAAATACTAAAGTCCGCATGCTAACTTGCCCACAATGACAATGCTAACATGGTAATGTTAAGCATGTATCATGCATATACCCTGTCCAGCATCTTAGTTTAGCATTTTTCTAATGGGAAAGTCATTAGTTTTGATGGTGTTGGGTGATAAACTAAAGGGCAAATTGGAATTTTGACGTTATGGTGGCACCAGATGAAAAGTCACCAAAGTGATTACACTTTATCCTGAGGGAAACTTGAATGTGTTTTGCAAATTGCATGGCCATTCATCCAAAAGTTTCTGAGTCATTTCACTCAAAACCATAAATGTCAACCTCTTGGTAGCTCTGAAAGACGTAAGATAGAGAAAGTCATAGGATTCATCATCTGTGAACCAACTTTTGTGCCAACTTATCTGTCAAACTGCTGACAAGGTAATTCAGTACAAGCCAAAAATGTCAACCTCGTGGTGGCGCTAGCGGAAAAGTCAGAGGGTCAACAGTCAAAGTTAGCGGGATTTATCCTCCGGGAACCAAGAATGTCTGCAGCTGTCTGAGAAGTGAATTCTTTGAAAACAGTCTGTATCATCCTCTGGGACGATCTCTTATAAGGTACATCTATGAACACAGTTTAAGTTTCCTTAAAGTGTAATTTAATACCAGCTGGAAATCATGATTTTGTGGCTTCCAGTAGTTATCTGCCTGTTACAGTGATATAAAAATGTCAGGTGTGGCCATCTATGCATCAGAGCATATTTCCGACAGCAGTCATTTTTCACATAACACATCGTCATTTTATCCATTTTAATATAATATTTTATTTGTGCAGCTTTAATGATATACATGTTTTGTTTTTTATATATATATATTACATATTTTTTTTGCTCTTACTGGTAAATTTACGATGATACAAGACATTTCCTCTTAGAAATCTAAAATAGTTTATTAGACTTGTGCCATGTCAAGCTTTAATCCATGTCTATTGGGTACATGTTTGAATATTTTGCCAGTTACAGCATTACATGCTCGCACAACCCAGTCTCTGAAACCAACAAGTAAAGGGAAACATTCTGTGCAGTGACATCTCTTAATGCTTAGAAAGCTGTATTATAACCTTAATCATAACAGCAAATAGTCTGACCAGTCTTCTTGGCAGCATACAACAGCCAATCAGTTACTTTATAATGACAATGAGTTAGGGCTTGCAGTATTTGCAAAGTGACCCATGTTATTCTCAGCCACGTAAGGTAAGTCACGCCAATTGATGCCCTGCAACAATAACCAACCAGCAGTTCTTTAATAATAACACCCATGTGTTTGAGGTCACATTATCAAATGAGTCAGAAATACAAATCTAAATCTAAATATATCAAAGGTCAACTGAAATGATACTTATTGTTAATTACACAATTACCTTACTTAATAATGCATCAATGTATGTTTGTTTATTAATTTTGCATATATTTTTTATTTGTTTTGTTAACTATTATTAGTTCTGCTATTAGTTATTCATTCTGTGCTGAGTATATGCAAGAGTATGAACAAGGGAAGGTGGGGCCCCCTGAGGCATATTTGTGATTTCTGATTCTGGGCTTATTAAATAGAATTTCACTTGACAGCTGACACTTGTCGCTTGACGCAGTCTCTTCAATGCACAACATACATTTTAAGTTTTCAGTGCAGGTGTGACTCCGGTCCAAAGTAAAACTCTTCCAACAGTGATATTTCCCCACAGGTTTGGTACTATCGCTCAAGTCTGATCCTAACCTTTCTGCAAAATATTACAGCAGTGAGGAGGGAAGATTATATTACAATTGAACTTACCCAGTCTGGGAAAATACAGTAGCAGTTTCACTGACCCAAGATTACCAAGAACTAGTCGAGGGGTTAAAAATCAATCTATATAAGAATAACGATTCTTATCCAATAACGATTCTAAAACGATTCATAGATTCCAAAAGTCGATTTGGAGCAAAAGAGCAAGCAAATCAACACACTGCAGCACTTTCAGCTAGCTCCGGTGGGTAGGGAAAGCTTGTTCAAAAGTCTATTTTACTTCAAAAGCCCTGCGCTCTTACAGAGTTATGGATTAACAATGGAATTAGCGTTACAGTAGAAACAGCAACACAACACCCCCACCCTACCAGAACACACATACCAACTACTGTTTTTTAAATAATATTTAGCCCGTGATGCTGGACAGTAACTTACCCTTTAATTTCATTATTCTCATATCGGCAGAAGACTGTATGCGTTCAAATTAATGCATTTAACTTTTGTAAAACAAAAAAGCTGTGTACTTTCAAACCCTTTTCTCTGCTTGTCTCTGTTTGTCAGACTGTAGGTTTAATCAAAACTAATTAGCCTAGCTGCCAGTTATGTTTCGTATTGTTTTTCAGTGGACTAAGGACATGAGCAAATGAGCTGGCACACAGCGAGCATAGTGAAGCAGTAAATCTATTTATTGAATTGAGAACCAATTCTGAATCCAATTGTGCTACCAAGAGTCAGAATCCAATCGTGACAACGCCAAAGATTCCCTATCAAGATATGCTATAGTGTTTTCCATTTATATGTAGCAGACCTGATTCCAACTATTCATTGACTGTTTTTCCTCATTGCCTTGCTTGCATGCTGCCCCTGCTGGAATCAAAAGAAATTTTAGAGCAACAAAATGGCCAAAGGAAAACATTTGATGTAATGAAAATTACAAATGAGAATTAGAGTGGAGGCAAAGTGTGGATGTTAACATGAATCTTACAGTAACTTGATACCAAACAGTAATGTATTATCAGGGTTTCTGTAGTGTTTGCCAAATTAAATTTAAAACTTAAACTTAACTTACATAAAATGCAATTCCTAACCTTTGTCATGTTCATGCCGGTCAAAAATGGTGAAAAACAAAAATTAAGGCCTACAATTATTTATTAAGTACATACATTACTTGACGTTTACGTATATCACATTTTTGTCAGTACTTCTCAGCCTTATATATAACAATAATTCCTAGTAATATAAGTAATCAATTAATGTGACCTGGACATATGTATGCATTACTGAACAGGCCTAAGGGGTCTGGGGGCCCTTTGGCTAGAGCCTCTGTGTGAAGTGACTTAATATTTCTTGTTTGAAAGTCACAGAGCTAAGTTGAAAGACTACAAAAACAGGGAAAACAATCCCAAAGAGATGCAAACTGACCACATGGAGATGCACTATGACTAGAAAGAGACTAGAGAAGGACAAAGAGATGCAAAAAAAGTGACAAATGACATTACTGCACTGTTTGTAGTCGTTTTGTGTCTCTTTCAGTCTGGGGGTCCTATATAGTAGGCACAGAGGCCCAATGTCTTATAATCCGCCAATGCCTTGATCCAAAGAAGCGGTTGACAATTGATGGATGGATTAAGCAATTAAAATAATTAATTTGTTCATTTAAGTTTTTGCTGAAATTGATACTTGTTCATTGTGAGTTGATGAGCTTCCTAGCAACTGTCTCTCGACAGCCACATATTATAACTAATATCACCGTCTACAGCAAGCAAGAAAAATATCTCAGACCTTTGTAAATGAAATGTAAAACTTTTCAATACATTCTAAGGCTTTTTTGAGAGGTAACAGAATTCTGCGCTTTTTAAGCCTTTTTAAGACCCACAGATACACTGATTATGGCACTGAATTGAACGTGTCATGAACATATACACAGTTCCAGACACATAAATAAACAAACACACACGCACACACACATTTTTGACTGCAGTAAGTAAACAGACTTAATGGGGAACTAGGGACCTGATCTAAACATGGTGAACTGAGGAAGTGTTTGCTTGTGCAGCAGGAGAGCTGTTGGCCTGTGCTCATCCCTATAGCTCACCATGCTCTGCTAAACCACAGTGGAAATGCAGCCCTCTCTCCCACATCATTATGTTAGAGCTTTATAGGCCACTGGGGAACAGTGAGGTGGCTGCATTGGTAGAGAATGTTAACTTGGTCCATTAAATAGGGGCGATTTCTGTAGGTACAAGTGTTACTAAACATCAGCTCTGACTAGGAGATACTTTCTGAGGAGCTAAATCAGAGACAGATAGTTTGCAGTGTATTGTAGCTTAGGGAAATTTGCTCAAGTCACACTGAAAAGGGAAGTATGAAACTGCTTCTAACACACCACTGGTATTATTATAATGTATGTACATTGTGCTTTTACAAAGCCACCAGGATACTGAGCTCATAGCTTCCTCAGAGGCTACAGGAACAAGAGGCATATGTAGAAAAGGATAAAAAGAACACTATAAAGTTTTTTTTTTCACTTAAATCTTTATTGGAAAATGGTCTGCAACATTAAACAATGACACTAACAGAGAACAAAAATTGTTTGGGAAATTCCTTCACTTTTTCCATCATCTATACAGTCCTGTCATTGGATTTATTTACTGTTCCAATCTGATGTCTCCATTTTGAGTCTTGTATAATGTCCTTTTTTCCTCTAGGTGTGCTTCTTGTAGTCTCAAAATATCTGCCAATTTTTCTATTACGAAGATTTCTTTCTAGAATTATTAGCCATTGGTCCTTGGTCGATAGTGCTACCTTCCTCCAGTTCCTTGTAATGAGTTTTTTATTAGTATAAGCATCTGTTGCTACCCATTACACTTTCTTCAGGGAAATTACAGAGATAAAGTACCAAGAAAACTCATAGGAACCTTTGTTTTTTGTAGCATTTCACATGCCATCTCCAAAAACACAAATATTTTCTAACATTTCCAAAAAAAATAACAAGTCAGTGATCAACATCGAGTGATAGACACTCTCTCCAACATTTCTGATGTCTGAGCAATAGCATTATGGGTCTGTGCTTTTTGTTTAGCAAAGAAATTACTTTGTCCGCTGGCTTATTTTTTTTTTATTTTAAGTGGCAAGAGATGTAAGGAAATTAATGCGTTAAAGACCTTGCAGAGTAACATTGGTTTAAACAAGGTTTTTCAGGGTCTCAGGATGGTACTGTAGGTCACATGAAGGCCAAGCACACAGATTACTATGCAGCCCTTCAGTGAAGCAGTGGAAGTCTGTAGCAAACACAGCTCTTTTTCCACATGGCTGCTCAGCCTGTCAGGAGGCTGGAGAGGCTTGCTCCGCTTTACTCTCTTTTGCAATGTCCTCCTTGAAAACACACAACTATCCTAGCCAGCGTGAAGGTTCACTATTTGTTCGTCCAGAGGTTTCCAAAGTCAGATGCAAGGGCCTCCCAGGGCCTGCGTCACAGGGGAATTGTTTAATTTCACGCTTTTATGCACATGCTGGAGGGTCAGCACAATGAAAGAATGCATAAGAACCAGGGCTTGGAATCATAGGGTAACTTGCGATACGATACTATCACAATATTTGCCACTGATAATGGTTTCTGAGGAAGGAGGAGTTGTCTGGTGAATGCACACTAAATTCTACACTAGCTGCTGGGCATAGTAATGACAAATGAAATTGAAAATCAGGACAAAACTAAGCTCCAGTTATTATTATTTTAATTGATTTTAATTAATTCTGTAATAGTGTCAGATAGCCTTACATACACACACATCTCACACGTGGTGCCAATCCATAATTAGTGACAACATCAGTAATCCACAAAGGTACATCTGAGTTAATCACAATCATTGAACACTAGAAAAAGTTAGGATGAATTGTTGTGCTCTCCTATTTTTTTTCTACAAACACGACATACAAGACACGCACCATAAAGACTATGTCTTTTAGAGTTATTTCCATACAAATGTTCAAATGTCTGAATAACCCAGATTAAAGAGGACAAGCTAAGAGGAAGAGCTCCATAGAGTTTACACAAGAGAGTGTATTTATTTAGCTATTATTAAAACAATGCATAGTTAGGGGCCTGAGCTATACAATTTAATAGTATAAGGACATAAAATATGTAATACAAATATTGAAAATCATCTCAACAGTAAGGGAATAATCTTTGAGATAATAAGTATATATATAAAAAATAACATGCATATATAAAATAACAAAATAAATTGGCCCTTCCAAGTACATATCAGATGTTAACTCATATGTATATAAGACTGTCGGACACTAATATTAAATTTTTCCTTGAGAAATACAACACATCCATTGTATAATGAAATTATGGGAGCTTAGTTTGCGGTCATCGTTATTTTCATATTGATAATGGTTTTACCGTAATAAGGCAACATATGTGATACATTGCAAGAATATAATTTGTGTAATAGCACTGGCTATATTCTCCACACTGAAAACTCATTTGAGAAACTGCCCTCCAAAAGAAAACAGCATCATGTCATTCAAAAATAAAGGGGGAAGTAGTGCGATGCTGTTGTGGACGTCTGCAGAGGGAGGGGGTTGGGGTGGTTGGAAGGTCTACTCCTCAACAGTCTACTCCTCAACCTTGATCAAGTAGTTATTTTGACCTAAATCCCCACTGAGCTGTTTTATTCTAACCAAACCTTAACCACAGAGGTGTCAGATCAGTTAGCACTGACAAACGATGTCGTCCTGCTGATCGTGGCATCGAACAGAAGACACTTGTGGAAGGGGCAATGCCAAGCAATGTAGTGTATTGTTTAATCTGTTGATGCCGTACATCTTTTTCCCTCAGGCCAGCCACTGTCAGTTTTCCTTTCTCTCAGTTGTTTTTTTTCCTCTGATTTCATTTGTCTTTGACTGTTAATTTCTCTCTTCTTTCCTTCCTGCTTTCCCCTGTGATGAAAACTACTGGGAGCCACCATTGCTAAGTCCTTTTCCTTCCCTAATACTCCCATAACCCTACATAACCCTGCAGCTTGACAGAGAGAGAGCAGGAAATCCTCCCTGTGCTTACCCTGAGCCCACAGACTTTCACCCTCCCCTAAACCAGCTCAGACAGAGGTCTTTATTACAGAGGAGGAGTAGGCTCAAAAAAGAGAGGTAGAATGAGTGAAGAACCGGAGGTAACAGCTCTTTGACCTGAGCTGTTTGTACAGGTTTTGAGAACCTCGGCTGTGTCAATTAAAAATAGATAACCAAACTACCTGCACTAAACTAATACCTAATGAAAATCAAAATGTTCTCTCTTGCTGATGGACTTCTGCTATATTTTTTACATTTTGTAATCACCTCATAAGGCTTGGTTTTCACAAAAGTGCATATCGAGGCTTTGCATTTATATACCACAGTCTTTCTTCTTCTTTTTTTTTTATGTTATTTTGTTTTGCATCTGAGGCATTTTTGGAATTCCAGTCAATGCCCACACACCTGCAAAGTGACAGCACTAAGGCATTAGGAGAGATAATTGGTGTGTCAGCAGTGATAAAGCTACAGTTTCTGGTTTGCTCTTTGTCTAGTATCAGCGAACTATCTTTAACACAATGCACTCTTAGGACCAGAGTAAGAGAGTAACGGCATGTTATGCAAAGCTAATTTAATTAAAGGTGCATTAAATATTCACTTGTTCATTCTGCACCTCTTGCACATGGACAAAGTACTACTACCACTATTGATTTATGATTGCAGTGGGGAACCGACTGCATATATATATATATATACATACATACATATACACACACACGATGGGGTCCAAAAGTCTTAGTGCACTTTCCCATCAACTTGAATAAATGATAGTAAATAGTAATAATTCTTGCTAGAATCTCAAACTGCAACTGACTTTCCCTTTCCATGGTACTGAAACAACAGAGAATACCTTGCAAGTCTTTGAAGACCTTTGATACAAATTGTTATGTAAAACACTGGGATTTGCTTAACCGCTGCTATACTGTCCATGCTACTTAAACACCAGTAATCTCTGGTGTCTTGAGTTATACAAATCCGTCACGAAGTCTGACATGGCCATCCCTAAAGAGATGCCACTAGCATGGCAGACAACAGATTGTAGAATGTTAGATTGGTACTGTAATGGTAGATACTAAATGTATATTGTTATTTATTTGTAGTGGACATTGCACAATCAGGGCTTCCCCCATAAAATTGTTTAGCTGTGGTGGTAAGCCCCCTCGATCCTAGCGAATGGTGTCACATGATCAATTTCGTTAGCAGATGATGGCCTAACAAAAGTCACACTCATTAAATATATAGCATTTTCTGTATCATAATAGCGCCTCTGATCTTCTTCCCTTTGGACTAATGTTTTATTTCACGAAAAAGTTGTTATGATGTTAGATGATGTTCCTGTTGTTCTTCAGTAAACAAAATACCAGTTTTAAAAAATGTAAAAAAAAAAAAAGAAAACAAAAAAAAAACAACTAAATAACATAAATTCATTCATGGAAACAGATTTGAAGATATATAATATAAAGCTCCTGTAGGCAATATAGGACATTGTTTTTATAGGTATTGTATAAGGTTGTTGTATAGAAAAGGGGTATAGAGTTATCTGTATTTCATTAACACTAAACCTCTGCTCTATCTGATTTACGTATGCAATTTATATTCCCTGCATTGTTCTGCACTGCTATTACTTGCCGGTGTAATTATTTAATTTCCCCACAGCAATCATATCCTCGTGACAAATCTTCAGACATCTAAAACATACGCTATACACCTATGTCAGCAATCTAGCACAGTACCTTGGTGTGTTTAAGAAGCCAACTAAAATCATGGCAAAAAAGTCAGCAATCCTTCATAACATTGCAAATCATCTTCTCATTAGAAACCCCAACAAATGCTCAGAATGAGAAGAAGTCTGTGATGGAGAAAGGAGTACCAATAAAGTGAGGAGTGAGCAAACTCATGTAATCACCATTGGCTTTTTTTTTTTTTTGCCCCACCTCTTTTATGCCTCTGCTGGATTCCTCGGCACGGATGTGATCAGTAGAGAGATAAATGGTAATCTCAGTAGGCATTCCCACACATGCAAGCACATGAATAAGTACACATGCACAATCTCATGCATACACATTCACACAAACAGAATCACAGTTTGATGATAATCCTGAATGCATATGAAGGGGCACGCGAGCAGTAGTATGGAGAATAGGTAGAGAGGAGGTAATGGAAAAAAGAGGAGGAGGGAGGAAAGAAGTTATGGAGTGAGATGGAGAGGAAGGAGCTAGGCTTTATTTAATCTCGCCAGAAGTGTCGATAGAGCAGAAAGTTCAGCAAGCTGGATCGGTGGTTAAGCCTTGAGTGTTCAGCTCTTCTGGCAGTGCAGCGTGTGTGAATGTGTTTGTGAATGTGTGTTTGAAAGACTGTGTTGAAGACATTTAACATAGTCCAAAGAAGCAAGAACGGGGTGCTGCTGGAAGAAATGTATTTAATCAAGTCAGAACAAAGGAGTTGTGTAATTTTCTCCTGAGGGCACAGAGAACACCAGCTCCATCCGAAGTAACAGTGCACTGGTGTTTTAGTGTCTAATAGAGACATGTTCCTGATCACATGACAGTATTTTTTTTCTTTCTTGTTTTTTCTCTTTTTCCAGTCCATTTTGAGAATGTATCGAAGTCTTGCTGATTGTGTTCAAGACCTGTTAGGATCCCATTTTAAAAGAGAAATGTTTTGTAGATATTCCAACAAGAAAATCTGAGCTGTTTTTCATTTACCATTGCAATGGCAAAAATGGTATCACATAGGGGCAGTACATTTAATACACAACCTACAAGATATATCGACTGCATCATTTTGAGAAATGAAAAAATAAACCTTTATTCATACATATAGGTTGGCTGAGTGTAAGAGCTCATTTACAGCACCGTTGGTGGATACATTTACATTGACAATGAAACAACGTGAGAAGAACAGAAACAAAAGGTACATAATTATAAACAGTGCAGGCTTGGTTTGTCTTTCCAGAATCAGTTCTGGTACAAGTTCTGTCCATCACTAGCCAGTGATGGACAGGGATAGAGAGGGCTAAGTATGGCCCGAACAAGTCCTTCAAATTAAAAAACAAAACACAGAGTTTATCCATGTTCCAGTCCAACGTTAGGTTTAGGTAAAGATCAAGGCTAAGGTCAAATGAGTGCATTGTTAAAGTTATGGAAACATTGTGGTTTGGGTCAAACTGAATATTGCACTAAGGTTAGGGAAGCTTTGTTGTCATGGTGAATAATAAACACTGGGATAAAGATAGAGAACAAAAGAAAAGCAACACTGACTGTCGGCTGGAAATGGGTAACAGTCTTCTGTGTTAAAGTCTGATCTTTTGTTGACCAATCCATCCACCCCTACCTCCCTGTGCAAACTTTGGCACCCTATATTAACATTATCTTACTTCTTCCTTTTCTCTTGTTATAATTACTACAACGGCTAGTGGGCTTTGTCACTTGAAAATAAACACGTCATTTTGGGGCACTTGCTGAAACAGCCAGTGCTGTCATTCTTCTTGGGAGAACATTCTCTATGGACCAGTCTATGGGCCCAAATTACGGTCATTAAGATTTGAACTTGTAAAGTGTAAAGCCTGTGCATGTGTTTTAAAAAAAAAAAAAACCATGTGAATAAAATCTGTGAATAAATTATATGACTGGTGAGGTTACATGAAGACACAAAGCTCTTTTTCCACATGGCCGCCACATTCTGTGACGCTAACGTTACAGGTACGAATTTTGACCCCGTCTTTACAACTGAATCTGACTGGACAATGGCAATCCAATCACAATGCAGAGTCCAATCAGCGGGCAGATGGTACTTAATACTTAAGATATCGATAATAAACAGGATCTATGAGTCAAAGATGGTGAATAGAACGGTCACCTTAAAGTGAGGCTGAGCACAATAATTTTTCATTCCAGCAGCTCAATCCTGAGCCATGTTTTTAACCTGAGGTGCTCTGATCACTTAAAAAAACAATTTATATCTGCCATTGTTTCATCAATCTTCTTTCTAAAACTAATGGGGAAGCTGATTTAGTTTCAAAACACCATAATAAGCTTCTTTCAAAGTAAATCTTTCATCAAGCCAGCAACCAAGATATTTATATTCTGTAATTCTCACAATAGCAGTCACAGTGGAAATATGTAAATGACTGTAATCCACACTCACTGGATCTTAGTAACAGCATGTCTTTTATTGCATGTGCAATAAGTACCAATTTAAGGTTAATGAGAGCATGTGAAGTGCATTAAAGAAGTTGTATTTTCTTGAGGACTATTTCAACAGAAGCAGCAACACAATCTTTATACGGATGACACAACTGTCCCCATAAAGATGTTTAGGCACTGAAGAGACAACATAACATATACGGATATTAAGTGAGCAAATGAAGATGAATACAGCTTTCAACTTACCTTGCCCATAGAGAATGACATAAATAGTGTCAGGAAGTTAATTGTGAGACTTTTTAAAAGGTAAAACCACTCGAAAGTCATTATATCCTTTATCTTTGTTTTTAAAACTATGAATTCTCATTAACTACAGTAGAAAGAGACAGAAAGATTTTTTTAGAAAAACCTTTGTTTTTAGATCCAATGTGAGGTGAGTGAAAATTAAAACAAGATCTTTAGTACAGGAGCTGCACTTTGACTATGCACTATGACTGTTCAGACATCAAAAGTGTAAGGCACTGCCACACATTTGGAAGTTTATTTTTTTCAATCATTTATTCATGACATAGTTTGTGTCTTTTAATCGATTTGTTTTTAGTGTAAACTTTTGTTGTATTTACGACCAACTTGACATGCCCAAAGGTTGTTTTTTTTTAATCCATGTAACTTTAAAACATTTCAAACTTCATGAACTTTACAAATATGTAACAAAGAAACAGGACTGACCAAAAGAGACAACCTCTACTGTAAGCTGAAAGTCAGACTATGAGCAGTGATAACTAATGTGTCCCTCCCTAAGTTTGGTGAGGTGAGAGCAAAATTGTATAAACAACACATCATATCACAGTTTTTTTTTTAATCAGTATTTTAGCGTTACAGATTAAATTACTCTGTCAGTTTGTTTGATAAAATCTTTCTTTTCCAGATTTTTGTATCAGATTGCTTTCTCCTCAAGACATCAAGTTCCAATAAGAAAAAACAAGGATAAATATGTTTTTTTTTTAATTTTGGGAACCATCTGGAAAATGCATCAATGAGCATAGCGTTAGGTGAGAGGCAGAGCACTGAAGTTGCTTTCACTGATCAGCATGAGCTGTTTCTTTCATGCCTCACAATCACTGGCTTTGTTAATCGGCCTATTTTTTTTTTTAAATCACTTGAGTTCTAGCAGGATAGCATATGCTGTCACTAGTTCCTCTTTGCTGACAATTAAGTTGTGGAAGTGTTGGAAAAGTATAGAAAAAAATAATGTAATCATGGCCTGTCATGGATTTTGTATGACAGTAATTACTTGTCCTTAAACTACAGCCAGAGATATAAAGTAACTGAACTCTAGTGGAGAAAAAAATAAAAACAGTTCCACACGTGTCAGACTGAAAAGTGTGAAGTATGTTTACAACAGCTACTGTTTATACACAGTACATGATGTACATTTTCCAATATGTAAGAGCATGAATTAAAGCAATTATTATAATGCTCTTCTTTGAAAACACACCTTTTCAGACAGTATCAAAATTAAAACTCCACTGACATTTGCAATGTAACCGTGTGATTTTTTAAATGAAATTGAACATAAAATACAGTTTGCTTCTGCATTTTCAAATCGGCCAGTAACTCTGCTGTCTACACTTTAAATGAAATTACTTAAAGGTGCTTTACATTTAACTTCAGACGTGACAATGAAAATTGGAGAACTGTATTTTAAGTGTATTTTTTGTTGCGACTGTAAATTCTACCTGTGGTTGGACTTCAAGGACTTGAATCTTTGGTCCTCTGTTTCTGCAAGGGTAAAGAGAGACTTCATTGTTCCACAGGAGGAGAAAAAAGTTTCGTGCTGCTGCATCTGACAAGGTTCAGACATTTTGTTTACGCATGCCAGCCGATGTCTCTCACAGGAATGCAGATTGACCTTTTCTAAAGTCCTCTAAGGTTATATCTCCTCACAATAGCAGCAGATTGCGAGTGTGCGCATGCTCACACGAATGCGTGTGCATACATTTAAATATAACGTGGAGTGAGAGGCAGAGATAGGTGCAAACAAACAGAACAGTTGAAGAGACAACTTGTTTTTTCGATGCACTGACGCTCTATTGTCTGTGTGCTCTCAGTTGGTATACATAATTGAGGCTTATGGGCAAATTATACTGTCTCAGACTCAGCGGGTCATCATAGTGAGGGGATTACAAAGTGTAGATGCGAAGAGATCAATGAGCAGACTGTCGAAAATAAAATATTTCATTAACACATAGAGCTTCATTTCTTGGTGTTCACTGAGTTTTGCAGTGCAAAATATTTCTATCTCTGCCTTTGTCCAAAACTTGATCCCACTTTTGTTTGTACTCCCCCCATCAGTTCTCTGAAAGCACACCACTTGACGTCACTGCCAAAGCCACCACCACTGGAGTTCAGAAGTAAACACAAATGTAACAGAAGCTGTCTTTACAAAGTGCTTGGAGCTCTACTCATTTTTCATACATATGTGCATCTGGCCAATCACTATAAAGAAAGTAAATGGCCAAAGTGGATGTAACTGTTGGGTTGTTGGTTTTTAGAAAAGTTGTGCGATGCAGATTCCGTTCTAAAATCAATTGGATGAAGTCTTATTTGAAAGCAGTTACCTAAGTCTGACTGAAATGGTCATTCTTGGTCTTGATTAAAACTAGACTAAAACGTTCACAACATCTTTGCCAAATTATCCTCTGATTACTAAAAAAAAAAAAGAAAGACTAAAGTGTCAAGGGTTTTAGTCGACTAAAATTAGACTAAAATGTTTTTTGTATTCTTTGACTAAGATGAAACTAAAATGTCCAGAGCTGGCTAAAAATTGACTAAAAATAAAAAGGATGAGGTTGATGAAAACTAACATGCACTTTTGACCTGGGTTCTAAGACTAAATCTAAAAATAGCTGACAAAATTAAAACTACAATCTAGAGCTGAAACATTTGATTAATTGATTACTTGATTAATTTGCGACTATTTTGATTAATGATCGATCATTTAAATAATTTTTTCAAGGAAATATGCCAACCATTCTCTGGTTCCAGCTGCTTCAAAGATTTGCCTTTGCTTTTCTGTTTTATATCATTTTAAACAGAATATCTTTAGGTTTTGGATTGTTGGTCAGACAAAACAAAACTAGAATCTGGGATGGATACATTTCACATAATGTAGACAAAATAATTAATTGAGAAAATAACTGGCAAATTAATCGATTATGAAAATCATAGTTAGTTGCAGCCCCAATACAATCCATTATTCTATCTTATATTGAGGCTTTCCCCGTCCATCAGCGCAATAAACCCACTGTCCATCAATGTCTATGTCACTTCTTGTCAGTACATCTCACAGCAGCACCTTCTTTTTTTTTTTTTTTACTACTACTGCTAGTGGAAAAGAAGGAGAGGCAGGGAAAGATAAACAAAGAGTCAGGAGAGAGGCCAGACCAGTGTGAGAGGCTTAAAGAAGTACTTTAGCCATGGGGGAGACAGGATATTGACTCAACAAGCCTTCTCTATTCTTCTCTGCACCGTCTCTCTTTTCTACTTTTCCACCCTCTTCTGTCTCTTACCCTTGATGCTCCATGTTTCAGAATCACCTCTCCTCCTGTCATTCATCCATCATCAAATCTTCCTTGGCTTTCAACCTTGTAGTGAGGGTACAAGGCCCATTTCTCACAGGCATCCTTTATCAAAAACCTTTTCAGTAAAAATACACCTTGCGTCTATTTACAGGCTGACAGAGGGGTAAGTGAAGAATTTTGGCTTGAAGAAAACTGAACTTTTATCGCTGCAAGGCTTTAATAGATACTAATACACATACACACTCACACAGGTTTGCATGTTTTGCATGCACTAACATATGAACACACAAATAAAAACAAATGAGCCCTCTCCAAGTGCTTTTTCCACTGAAAAGAATCATCAAAGGCACTGACCTCAGCTTTGACAAGCTTTCTAATGCACTTTCATTATCTTCAGCCTCTCACTGCCTCTCCTTTTCCCACCTGCTTGCACAAACACTGTATACCTTTCATTAGAACAGCTTGCATTACATTATTGAATGGCTGCTCTTGTCTGTGATTCTTGTTGGTAAAAGTCAAATGTTGCTGAATACAAAATAGATATCCAATACTGAACATTTCTTTACTAATTAACAGGCTCCTAAGGGTCTTGTATTGTTTTGTACTGACCGATAAATGAATTGATTAATAAAAAGACAGCTACACACTCAGGAAAAACAACGTATTTCTCTGGGTCCAACCTACTTTGTAAATAAAATGGCAGAATAACATCCATCCATGTTGGATGGATGTTGAAGCAACAGAGAACACCACTGATGGCCACCTGGATAGAACTGAGTCTACCCAGCGGACATACCTGCCGAGTGCCGGGAGTGATCTGTTTAACAGAAGCAATGAGCTTCTATTAGCCTCTAGTAGTGCATATGAATGGGTTTTTCTATTCCAAGTGCAGAATGTTCAATTCTGACAGAAAATAAAAGCAAGCAATATTTTCACTCTGTATAGGATTCAGCTCTTTTGCTGCTGTCTTTTTAACAGTAACTGAAATTTTTAGTACTCTAATTTTTTTTAATTATGAGGCTGTGATAAACAATATGCTTACTACTCCAATTAACATAAGCTCCCACCCCCAGTCAAAATTTATGTTACTGTGAATATCTATGCGAGTAAAAGACGACCTAATATCCAAAATGCAGAAAGTTAAAAATGAAAAATTTCTTTAATATTTTAAGCAAGATTACTTTTTTGTTTCCATGTTTTACAGTTTCAAAATAAAAAAAAAAGGAAAGGTTTGGGCACCCTACATGGTCAGTACTTAGTAACACCCCCTTTGGCAAGTATTACAGCTTGTAAAAGCTTTGTGTAGTCAGCCAAGAGTCTTTCAGTTCTTGTTTGGGGGATTTTCACCTATTCTTCCTTGTAAAAGGCTTTTACTTCTGTGAGATTCTTGGCCAATCTTGCATGTACTGCTCAGTTGAGGTCTATCGACAGATTTTCAAAGATGTTTAGGTTGGGGAACTGTGAGGACCATGGCAAAACTTTCAGCTGATGTTTCCTCCCAGAATTTGCTGGTATGTAATTGAATCCGTTCTCCCATCTACCAGTGAAATGTTCCCTATGCCACTAGCTGCAACACAAGCCCAAATCATGATCCATCCACCCCCGTGTTTAACAGTTGGAGGAGTGTTCTTTTCATTAAGTTCTGCACCCTTTTTTCTCTGAACATACCTTTGGTAATTGCAAACTCCTACTTTGTGGTCATCAGTTATTTGAAATTTTCAGACTGGTAGGCAGCTGCTTAGAGAAGCCCATGGCTGCTCATTGTTGGGACACGGTTTGGGATGTCAGAGTATAAATAAAGCTTTGAAATCTGCTTCACTGGCCTTTCCTAATAATGACTGTGATTAAGCCATAGACATACCAAGCTCATCAAGTTCTGAGACCTTGGGTAAAAGTTATCTTTAATTTAGTAGTACCTAAACCCAAACTTTTGTATGATGTTCCTTTCCTTTTTTTCACTCTAAAATTGTACAAAACAAAAATAATACACTAATCTTTCTTAAAATATTGAAAAGAATTTTTCATTTTTAGCTTTGTGCCTTTTGAAAATCAGTTCATCTTCTACTCAGTTATTCACAGTAACAAAACTTTTGACTTGGGGTTCCCAAACTTTTTCATGCCACTTTAAGCCCATGCTTTGTTTACTCCATTATTTTGTCCATAAAAAACTTTGTATCAAGTTTAATATAAATCTACCCCGTCCACGGCCTCATATCTCATGTTCTTAAAACAACAAACAACGGCAGTTGTTTTCCCAAGAAATCTAAATTGTGTGGCTCTACTGAAATTCAGCTGGGTTAGGGGTAGTTGCAACAACCCAGGCGGGACCTTGAAACTAAACAAGTGCATCAAAGGTGAATACTTGGATCAGGCACCTGTTGAAGGCCAAACAAAAAATACTGTGCCTTGGAAAACCACTCGAGACAAAAATATATTGAACAATGTGCTTTTCATTTCAGCAAGTGAGTGTGTAACAATCAATGTTCCACCTAAACTACAGCTTGAACCTTCACACTATCATGGTTTACACCTCGTTTGCTAAATCATTTGTATAGCCTTTTTCAGCACACATCTTCTCCTCAGCCACCTTGCCTCCCAGTCACTGGTGTAAAGGAGAGTTTGATGCAAAGAAATTTCCCAGGTATACAGGGTGAAACATGGTAAATTAGGCCCAGGTTAGCTCAGCTAAACACAAAGGCAGCATGCCCCGTGGGTGTGTGTTAGACTCCAGTCCAACCAAAAATGAAAACCCATAAATGGAGATTAAAAAAATATACAGTTATTAGAGTTTATTAAAATGCACAGTGGTGCACTGGGATGGGTTTGGGCACAGAAGAACAAGAGTAGAAGTAGTTAGATTGGTTTTTCAGATGTTTTTATGGGAGATATTCGGGCACAATTGAGTGGAGTGCATAACACCTTGAGCTCTTTCAGAGACTATATACTTGAAGCATGCTTCACAGCTGAATTAAGGCTGGTAAATGCACAGCACAGAGCAGGGAATGGGGGAATAGATGCATTATATCAAGTCTGCTTGCAGGGAAACTCATAAAATTATGGTACGATCTTCTTGCAGAAATGGTTGGAGGGGAATACCTAATGAATGTGAAATTACACAGCAATGGTTCTCAGAAGAGCAACTAGCGGGACTTGACCTCTCATTAATTGTGTGCTCTGATTTATAAGCATACATGTGACCACACACAGAAAAACACATTTTCACAGTGTACATATTGTAGAGACATTTATGCATATATGCATGCTTACGAATTCACTTAGTTTCGTTCATGCACACAAACAGGAACGTGCTTTAAAAATAAACATGAAACACAAGAAACACACGTGGAAAAAAGTCCACCTTAAGTGGTCTGGCAGGAACGAGGACTACACACAACTCTAAAGTGATGAAACAGCCTCAGTTGTAGGCATTTTTCCCTCTTCTGGCACTTCATCAATCAATAACTGTGAATGCTGTGAATGCAACGATTCCAAGAGAGTGATTCCAAGAGCCTCCACCAGTGGGGACGAAAGCAGGGCAAAATCCCCCCAGGGGAAACAACACACACATACACATAGCATTCACCACACACAGCAAAACCCGCGCACAAGTGTGTTTTCACATGCTCAAGCACAGCAGATAAATTCACATACACACACACTGCAGGCTACAAAGAAATCATACAATTAGATAAAAATTTTTACATTTGTTTTTCATCTATATATCTTTGCAGTGCTACATCATTCTTAGATGAATGATCTGTCAATTTCTCTTTCAGTGTCACTGTTCTGTCGCTCCTATCTATCAGCTAACAGAGTCTGCAGACAGCTGTCCTGGGTATGAGCTATATCCTGTCATTATCATGTAGGAGATGGATGGGCAAAGAGCTTACATACAGTAGAAAAGCATAACTGACGTGGCACTACACCAACCAGATACCAGGACCTTCTGTTGATGTTTTGCATCATCGTGTTGTGTTTTTTCCTCTTTAACCATCAATCCCATGTCACGCTCCCATACAATCCGACACATGAGCATAAACTGCAACATAAGCACCATGTCGCTGGCCGCAGTTAGGCTGTCATGGGACAGCGCTACCTAAAAATGGCAGGCTGGCAGACTATCCTCCGGTAAAAACAAAACAATATTTTCACACAAGAGACCGTTATTTGTGTTCTGTATGAAACCATTAATGATTTAATAATAATTCCTTAAGCATAACCTCGTGTTTATTATTGTAACCATGACGATGACGATCCGGTACACCTGCTGCCTTGGGGGCGCTATTTCAGGAGGACAACCTTTATGGTCGTTCAGGTTGGAGGACTAGCTGGTCTGAGGTGCAGACCAGCACTGGTTCAAAGGTCTAACACATATATTGAACAGAACTCTAGAAAACGCACATGTACATGCTGAAATACACACAAGCCTGCACAGATGTACACACAGACACAATATGTGCTGCATATACCGCTGTTTGGATCATCTCCTGAGGCTGATAAATTGTGTTCATTACCTTGACAGAGAGAGGCGTTGAAACATCACCAGATTGTGTAATCCTGTGCTAAACAAGTCCCTTATAGATGACGATTAGTTGATTAGAATCCATTCTTTACTATCAGAAGCCAACTCCCACTGTGACAGCTTATATTAGATCCCTGATATAGTCTCAGAGGAGTACAGTCCATAATATGCACTGGGCCTGGCAAGTGTATATTACAGACCATTTCTCTTGATTGTTATTATACCGGCACCCAATTAGAGAAATTAGGGCAGCGCTATGGCTGGGTTATCAAATAGCAACACTGTAAAGTCAACCATAGAGAAGTTCCTAATGGTAGTGTAATAGGGAAATTTTCTGTTGCCCTTATTTCATATTTCACACATAATGCGATATCTACAGCAATGTTCTGTAGGTGGAAGTTTAAATGTGTCATTTCAAGCATAGCCAATTAAGTGTAAAGCCACCAAGCAGAACACATTTCACTGATGGAACTGCACTGTTTTTAGCCTTTTATTAGAAATTGTTAGAATGTGAAATTACACTCGTATGAAAATGTTAGTCCCGTTTGAACATGTTTGCATTTGTGGTATGTATTGGTGTGACACAGACACACACGAGCTCCATATAAGGTATCAGCACAAAAAATCTGATTTGAGAATGAGTTGCTGAACTGTATATCTTGCCATTTCGCAAATGGATACATGAACAGATAATTTTACGCCTACACATGTAGAGAATTGCACAGAATCAAATACACACACACACACACACAGACACACACACACAAACACCAGAGACCACAAACATGATGGCTTGCAGCCGTTTTGTAACAGTTAATTTTATTTCCATCGATTTGATTCCCTTCCTTCTTTTGTTATTAAACCATTTCAACCCATTCAGTTTTATAATGATAGAAGGCTGCCAGTGGAGCCATTCTCAAGACGAGCAGTATTAATTGCTGATTTTATATTCTGTTCTTTTACCTCCCACACTCACCGTTCCATGAGAACAGCACTCCATAAGAACACACAAGTTCCTTTCTCAGAAGCACACTGATTTAATGTAATTTATTCATGCCAGCACACTGGCTGCAAAGCAGGAAATTAACATCACATCTTTTAATTTCCCATATTAAATTTCACACGTTCAACCTTGAAGTTAATTAAAAACATTAGACACAAGTGAGCCATCCCACTTGCTTTTTCTGTTGAAGCACTGTGAGGGGACACACCAGGGCTACCTGACACATGCACAAACCCATACACCCACACATTTGGTACAGTGGACCAACTGGCCACATGCTGTTGCTTCAGACAGGTAATAATTTCAACCTGGGGCGTCATCTAAGATATAGATTTAAGGAACTAAGGCCTCTGCTAGGAAGGTCTCACTGCTGCTCTCCCTGGAGAAATGTTTCCACAGCCATAAAATGGTTGTTGCCCATGAGTTTTAAAAGTAGCAATAAACCTAAAATCAATAAATAATTTGGCTTTATTGTTGCAAGGGCTGTTGGTATGAATTGCTTATAAGTGAGCATTTAGTGCACAGGGATTCTGTCCCTTTTTGGTATAGGCTATTTAATCATTTTGATGATAAATATCTAGATGATAACAACTCAAAGATGACAGTAAAACAACCTAACCTGTATTTATATTATGAATTAACTTTTAATCACCAATTACATTATGCAAGAAATCCTGATAAGTAAGTTATGTTTTTTTTTTTAATCAAACACTGTATAAAGTATCTGAAACTACCAGAATGTGAGATACAGGGCTATATAAGACTATTATATACAATTATAAATGCATGCAAAATAATAGGCATTCATGTCTGCTGTATAACACAGTTGGCACTGATGTCCGATATAGGGCCTATATTTTCTATTAAACTAGCCATACAAAACTGCGTTTACTCTTAGTTTTTCATAAGATCATCTGAGTTAAATGCACACCAAGATTTGTCTTGCTGAAAGTTTGTTAAAGCTCCGCTAGCCTTGCTACCACAAACGTTTCTGCCAAAGTGACAACTGCCTTCGAGATTCACCTTTCAGTGGCATACCAGCTTAAAATGATTCCTGCTGATGGGATTTAGTATCTGTCAGTGAAAAATCTAACATGTCGTTTATAAGTGGTATAACATTATGCAGGTAAAAGAGCATTAGCATTCAGTATAATAGTACGTACAGTCATGTGCCCTTGAAACATCAAAGTTTAAGGCTTGAGCCAGTTTCTTGTCAGTTGTGTTTTTACAATTTTAATGGTAATTGCTCTGAGTGAAAGCATAATGCTGTGGTTATCAGCCAACTGTGCCAATTTACCACTGTCAAAGCCACATTGTTCTTATCCGAACTCCAGTACATACCCAATACATGCCTTCCTCTCTTGACCATACCTAGTACATCACGTTAAGCAATTACTAAACTCTGCACGGGTTAACGCATTAGTGTGTAGCCAGTGAACTGCCTCTAAATTTGAGTCTTTATTTCATGGTATTAACCTGTGGACCTCTGTAAGCTGTGGGTAATGTGCAGCCTCTAGCATGTAATGTGTGTGTGTGTGTGTGTGTGTGTGTGTGTGTGTGTGTGTGTGTGTGTGTGTGTGTGTGTGTGTGTGTGTGTGTGTGTGTGTGTGTGTGTGTGTGTCTGTCTGTAAAACCTCCAGTAACAGGCCTATTAGTGGCATATCTCCAGTTGAGTTAGCCATGAGGGCCGACCTCCACTAGCAGACCCATCCATGAATACATCATTAGTGGGTCTGAAATAGACACACACATATATGTGGACATAAACACGCACTTGCTCACTTACTTATTACACATCACACATGTAAAAATACATGCTTATACACACATGCACATATCCTACCTCAATTAGAGTCACAAAAACACACATATACACACAAATGGCTTACACAGCACAGATCTAAATTCCTTATTGTTCTTCATTAGCAGCCATATAAAAAGGAGCCACAGGGCTAGGGCGTCGAAGTAAGAATTAGAAAATTTCCTAGTCCCCCAAATGATAAAAGAGAGGCTAACCTCAGCAAAAGAAGATTTTCGCCAACTAATATTCATGGGATTACTTTGAGTAATTGATTATCTGATTTCATTGAAAAAAAAAACCCTCTAAAACTGCTTTGCAAGTATTACTGTCATTATTAATACAAAAAAACTAGAGGTTTTTAAAGACCAGAGCATATTAGTGAATGTTATTGTTACTTGAGATTGGACTTTCATTTTCCTATAATGACTACTACCTCTTTTCTCATTAAAAAAACACCAAAAGAAGAATAACAGACTAAAAATGTCTTTGTCAATTAATACTCTTACGACAGATTAGTTGCCTAATCAACTAAGACAGAGCAGTGGTATTAAATTCAAAGAAAAGTGCAGGTAGTGCAGGTATGTTAAAAGACAAGGTAAGACAATGGGTGTACTATAATCTCCATCTTTGGCTTGTAACGTTGCTTTTATTTGACTGTGACTCAGTGTTAATTGTGTAAAGATCTGTGCTCTCTAGAGCTCCAGCAGTCTGGCTTCGGGGCAGCTCATCCCTTCAAGACTGCACTCCTGGAAGTCACAGGAGGACTCTGCTAAGCTTTGTTCAGAGCTACTTCATCCACCTCCCTGGTACAGTGTTCTTCCCACACTGCGAGCTGTTAACCAACTGGCTATGCTCCCGTTTACTGCAACAAGGGTATCTCAGGATCTTCATGCTTAAGATTTACCCCCTGTTGAGAGGGCTGTTGCTTGCAGCTAACGTGAAGAGGGTGTGTTTCCACAGCACAGGACCTCTCCACTGAAATCCCTCTAGGCTCAGCCTTTTTGCCCTTTTTTCATGCAAAAACCATTTCAGATCAGTCATCACCTCTTATGGTTTTTGCTTCATTGCAGTCCTGATCACAGTCAAAGGTTCCTTTCTTTTACCTGCTCTGACATGCAGGTTAAGGTGTACATCTCTTTTTGTCAGAATAATGTCTACACATGCACGTATGCCAGCTGGTTCCCCCTCCGTCTTTGGTAAACCTTGCTGCTGTTCCTTCATGGCACATACTTCCTGTGATAGAACCTCTTTATTATCAAACCTTTCCTCCCCTTCCCTCACTGCCAAAACCTATAAAGCAAATCCAAACAGCCAGCTGCCTTATAAGGCCAACATCACAGCCAAAGTGCCATCTGTCAATTTACTCTGTACAACATATATTGATCCATCGCACACAAAAACACAGTTCCTTGTCCAAGCTTTCACCGTCTCCTGCTACAGCTCCTTGCTGGCAGAGCTCCAAGCATGCTCTTTGCTCTCTACCCTGCAAATACCTCGAGATTGTTACAATTCTGAATGTTGTAAATGTAAAGGTTTAAATATTATTTTGAGCAAGCCAGCAAGGCCAAAAAAAGTGGGAGAGAAAGAAAGCAAGCGGGCCAAACTTAAAGCAAGTGAGCAAACTAGCAAAACAAAGAGGAAAGAATGAGAGGGAAAAAAAACAAAGTAGCATCATCAGTCAGGCATAGAGCAAGAAAGTTTCAGTATAATATAAAATGAGACAGATCACATAGGCAGAAGCAAATAAGGGTTGTCAGAACAACATACTCCTACCAGCATACTCATACCAGAGTTGCAATAAAGACAAAAAAGGGACAATATGTAGAGTCCAACGTTGCTCTGATTTGTGTGTGTATATCTGCTTGAGGGCATGTAGGTAGTCGGAGTGTGTGAATTTAGCTCTCTTGATGAACATATCCAGACTGATTGAGTGTAGAGTTGAAGGGCGATGTCAAATTAATTGTCCAGTGCTGTAATTCAACATTGAATTTTCAGTCATGCTAGCTGTTACAATTACTGTATGGCTTGCCATGAAGTTTGGTGCAGGTCTGCAAGGTTCCCTAATGATGAATCCTACTGACACTGGTGATCCCCTGACTTTTCATTTAGTGTCACAATGAGGTTCACATTTGTGGTTTTGAGTGAAATGTCTCAACAACTACTGAATGGGGTGCCATGAAATTTGGTGCAGACATTCCTGTCCCCCTAGGATGAATCATAACAACTTTGGTAGTCTTCTGACTTTTCATCTAATGCAAATCAGGTCAAACTTTCATTAGTCCAGTACTTTGGTTTATGACAAAATGCCTGCACAACTAATGACAGTTTCACCAGCCTCAGCCTTTGTTTTGTGATAATTAGCAAATGTTAGCATGCTAACATGGTAAACTAAGATGGCGAATAGGTTTAACACATACCTGCCTAACATCAAGATGTTAGCATTAGCATGCTAACAGTAGTATTTAGCTTAAAGCACAATTCTTCCTAAGTACAGAGCTGTTAGCAATGCTGCAGACTCTTAGTCTAGTTCAATATTTACCCAAGACCACAATCCTTCCCTACCCTTAACAATCTACTTTAAGTTGCCTAAACACAACTATAAAACCATTAATCATGCTATGTTATCAGAAGTGGATATTGTAAGGAAAACAAATTAAATCCTTTGACAGTGAACAGATTGTCAGTACTGTATGTTCAATATAACCATTTCTTATTATGTTGAAAAAAATTGTAATCCAGGTGCCACTTACATCTACTACAAAACATATTTGTAAATTCAAATTACTTGTATGAAAAGTAATTTTTAGTAGACAGGCTTGCTACGCACGCATGTAAAAATGTCCATATATGTGAGCATTAATAGCTGAACATGTGTGTCTGTCATCACTGCTAAGTCGTGGCTTCCCATCTCACTTCAGTGACCTGCAGGCGACCAGCTGACATCTTTTCCATTGTTATTCATCATGTTGCATGCCACTGCTCTGGCCCATCACAGTGCAGCATCAAGGACATGATGTGACACTAACTAAAACATTTGTTAGATAAAGAGTGATGAATAATGGAGAAACAAAACAGAGTGCTGTCATGCACTGAAGCATTCACAAACACACACATACAAGCACAGGCACTCTCGGACACAAACACACACACACTGCAAAGCTACTCATACAAGAACGTAGACATCACACGTAAATCCATCCCCAAAACACGGCAGGTTTTGAATTCTGATTAATTCGATCTGAAAAGTTAGTCTACCTGCGAATGACGATGAATCGATATATTATTAAGTTTCCCTCTAACCTCTCTGGGTGTCACACATACACACCAGACACACATGCTGTGTGCTGACATTTCGATGAAGCAATAAAGCCTTGTTCCTCCAGCTGGCATCTGCAAACTCAGTGGGGAGCAGAGGTGTCTCATATCAGATGTTAGGACTGATCATATGCACAGCACACACACACACATGCATGAGCATGTGCCACACACGTGCAGCAAGTACATAAGTGCTAGCCCACAAGCAGAAACAGTAGTAAAATCACACACTGATATACAGATAGCCCACTTATGTTTTCATCTCACGTCTCCTTGAACTCTCCTGCTGTTTTGGAAAAGCGTTTGGAGAGGAAGTGAGTATTTTTAGAAAGTCAATGTGCTGTATGTTTGTGTTTCCTCTCCCTGGTGGATAAATTTGCCTTCACTCCAACTATACATATGAAGACTGCTCACAGATGCAAGAATATGTGCATCTCTTAAGTGCACAAACAGACAGAAAAGAGACACACACACACACACACACACACACACACACACACACACACACACACACACACACACACACACACACACACACACACACACACACACACACACATACAGAGACAAACACACAAACACAGCAGGACCCAATGCAACCTCTCCATCAAGCCGCACTAGAGGGACATGTAGCTCTTTAGGCAAGGTCACTCATTCATCATCTAAATCTCTCCCTGAGTCACCCACCCACACACATACAAATACACAAACACACACAAACACACACACTACCTACTCCAAGTCTCAATGTTGTTATGTGCTGTTATCTTCATCAGCCCTAAGGTGCAGGGCAGCATATAGAAGTTGTTTCACTCGTTTAGTTCCTGACTTCCCATCACATGGGTCAACCTTTTTAAAATGCCTACCAGAGCGACAGCTGTAGGTAGAGAGTTCGAGAGAAAATTGAGAGAATGAAAGAGAAAGAATGCGAAGAGGGGGAGAGACTAACCCAAAAGACGGATATTTTGCCCTGAGGACAGTGATATCAATTTAAAGTTCACCACAGCAGCAGCTTGCTGTATTGTGTTGCAGCTCTTCTCTGGCAGTGCAATCCGTCAGCTCTTTTCAGGTGTCACTTCATGCACTATACCATGATTTCAGCTCATTGTGAGTGATGCTATTATTTTTCAAACTCCAGACCACCTATGTGGCTCTATACACACACATGCACACATGCATAAATGAGTTATCTCAATCTGCATAAAGTCTCTAACCTTGAGGCACAAAAAGGTCTCAAAGTAACACAGAGCTGACAGTCCTGCAGCTGAGATAAGCCCTAAAAACAGGGCTCAGTATGAGCATGGATTTAATTCATGTCTTTGATTGAAAATTAATTACCATTCATTGGAGTGGTAGGGCTCCCCTTTCTCTCCAGAAGAGAGGAGACAGGAGAGGAACAGTAGATGCAGAATAACAGGGGTTTAGCTATGTCCCTGTCATTGTAATGACAGGATTTGTAAAAGCGCTCAACCATGTCTGTGTGAGTGAGTGTGTGTGTCGGACAAATTGACCAGCATTATATTGTATTCAGAGTCATTTGCTGATGCCTCCTTTTATAAGTCCCTCACACAACAGAGGAAGGTGATCTAAATTTTTATTGAGGTTATTTATCCATGTTCAGGTCATTATCATAATTGGGACCTAAATATTATTGTCATAATTTATCAATTTTTTTTTATTTATTTTTTTTAAATCGGTTTTTGTCATTTTGCCTTTTAATTTGATGGTGGCGAGTAACAGGAAATGTGAGGAGAGAAGGAGAGCATGGCATGCAACAAATGTCCTGGATTTGAATTCAGGACATTGCGATTACATGGTGCGCATCTTGGACCCTATGGACCACCTGATGGTTACTTTTGACTTATTACTTTTTCACTGGTTTAATTACTTATTGCCAAATGTATGCAAATGTATTTCGAATATCATGGCCAATGGCCAGCACAAATTACAAAAACTCTTACAATCACTTATTTTGTCACAACAGTCAAAAATCACTGTGCTATTTACAAATTTATAATGAAATCCAACTGAGAGAAACAAGCAAATTCTTACATTAGAGATGCCATAACCCACATTTTTTTATGGATAGATTAGTTTAATGATTCAACAATGACTCATAACAAATTGCTTGAATGTCATTTATTAATTTTCAACTCTCAATCAATCGGTTCAGTCCATTGAATGTCAGAAAATGGTGAAAATACACAACACAATTTCCCCGAAGGCTAAGCTGACATCCAATGTCTTGTTTTGTCGGAGCAACAAACCAACACTCAAAGATCATCAGTTAGATGTCAAACTCCTGTCTACTCCTGTCTGATGCAAATTATTCACATTTGGGAAGGTGGAATGTGAAAATTTTTAGTATTTTTATTTCTGTTAAACAAAAATTTATGTGATTTCACACTATGGCAGAACATTATTTTTGGCTTTTCACTATGTATAGTAATCACAGACATTGGATATGGTATAATAGTTCAGAGACTAAAATTACAAAACCAGAGGGTAGCCCACTGTTTTACCCATAAAAAGTCAAAGCAGCTGATCACTCAGAGAGCTGAGACTTTGATCCAATAAACTGATAACTATTTTTTTTAAGTAATTCTGGTTAAATATACCCCAAGAAAATAAAGAAACCATAGTTGGAGAAATAAAACATATGTCTCCTCTTGCTGTTAAAGCTTCATAAAACATCTGTCTAAATAAGATACTGAACAATGATGATGATGCATACAACGTACCATACACAATTATCGTATAGTTAAATTCACATTTGTTTGGTATTCGACTGAATAACAGCATGTGGTAACTTTTTTTTCTTGTTCTTTTTTGATACATTTTATTCAATTTGACAAGTTAATACAGAGAAGCAAATTAAATTTGATTTGAAATGAAATTGGGTTGCGTAACGCCTCTGTATTTTAATGAATTAGTAAAACGCTTTGGCACTTATGTCCAAATACTGAATGTTAAATGATGTTCTCCATGGATTAGATAGATTTGTGTAATCGCTCTAAACATTTGAATAAGCTTTAGCTGTTGACGTCTGTGGGTGACGGCTCAGAGAGATATTTGATTTGCAAAATGAGGGTGTATGCAGGTTTTGCAGACTGACAGACAACCTCATGCTGTAGTGGTAATGACGGCCGGCTCTGTGAAGCCAATGGGAGGCGTTATGTTTCTTTCAGCAGGAGAGAGGGCTAATGGGATGAGGATCAATGTAGGTGATGTACTAGGCTATGACAAACAAAGCAAAATGCAACAATTAGATGCAGAGGTTGTGATGGAATGAAGAAAGGAAAAGGAGGAAGAGAAAAAAAGACTAGTAGCTGGTATCATTAGTCAGTGTGTACAGTTTCTCTCATTTTAATCTATGATTCAATTGAAATGGAGGAGAAATATTCTGTTAAGTGACATAGCACAGATGACCGGGGGGTTGTGCACTTTACAAATGCAAAACTCCCGTTCAAATGCTGGGGATGAGAGTAATTGCTAGTGCTTATACGGGGCCTGGGCCTGCATTAATGGCACATTCTGCTTTAATATGGCATCAAGCAAAACACAGTATCCCCTTGACATTCATTAGTCTGTTTTATGCAGTGTGTGTGTGTGTGTGTGTGTGTGTGTGTGTGTGTGTGTGTGTGTGTGTGTGTGTGTGTGTGTGTGTGTGTGTGTGTGTGTGTGTGCGCGTGTGTGCGTTCTTCTTACTGGGTGTTCAGACCAAAAACAGCGTTGCTTAAAAAAAAAAAGCACAGAGAGCTGTATTGCATGTATTTTAATAGAGTTTGAGTAATAAATCCATGAGTTTGGATGTTTATCAAACACAGTGGTTTATAATGAGGAAGGATTTTACTACTCTGGAAAGTTATCACAACAACAACAATTTCATCCAGCGATTGCCAGGTAAACATGAGAATCACGCCTTCCACATCATACAGTAATCTATCAGTAATGTGTGTTTGAACGTATCCTTTTTGGACAGTGCAGCGCCGGATTATGGCGAATTGCTTTGTAGTTAAGGTTAAACCAGGTGCCGAACACAGCCTTAATTTGTGACTTCATCCAGTGCCCAAAAATGAGTCGATTTTATATTAAAAGCAATTGTCCAAATTGTAGGAGATGCAATTTTGGCTTTCTATAGTATGGGCTGTCAACTTGGCAACTTGTCAACTTGGCAAAAGTTTGAGCCAGTTACTGTCAGTTTCTTTGGCTAAAAAGAAAACTGACACATTTGTCATCAGCAAGCTGGCCAAAGTATAAAATCCGTGATGCAGGTGCAGATCCATGTTTTAACATATTTATAACCCTAAAGCATAAATAGTACATTTTAAATCTCTTATTACACCTTCAACTTTAAGTTGCAATAAAACAAGGTCCCCTCTGGACTCAAGCCCGAGTATAACCAAAACCACAGTTTACTCAAAAATGTGAAATTTGGTTTGTAGCATCACAAACGCAGACACACGAAGGCAGACTCATTCAATAGTAAAACAGATTTTAAAAGAAGAAATATCAAAGATTAAAGAAGAAATATTATTTAGAAAGAGAAACACACACTGTGAGACTATATGAATAAAAATGTAGGTAACTGTTCAGTCACAGTCCGCTAGGTAAATGTTAACAAAAAGGTTGTCCACCACTAATATTCAAAAGACAGGTTTAGGACCTGCTGCCACTCCCACATCAAATAGCCGGTCGTTTATTACCCAGTGCAATGCTAGAAAACAAACAAGTTGAAGTCAATATTATGTGATGGTGTTAAAGGCTTGTTTACAGTAGCAATGTTTCCACACAGGCCTGCTTTTTAAATTATGATCAGATAAGAAAGATAAACACTCATTTTTCATTTGTAAGTCAAGCTTTTATTTGCATATGCAAATATATCTCTTATTTATCTGCTTAGAAGATCCTTTAGAGTTACCTATCACTGTATCCCTTCACCGAAAGCCCTCAACCAACTTAATTAATTGATGAGCGGTGTCACGCCCTAACATGAAAGAGAGATTTCATCATTTTACACATCAGTCTCGCTGCCTTTCACAGCCCATCATCGTCAGTAAGCAGTCTGATCAAAAAGTTCAACAGTGTAAACTGTTTGAGTGATGAGTTAGAACCTGCACACTGGCTTGCATGAGAAACACACTCCTTTACACAGTGCAGTGTATGTACAGAACGTGCTCAGAGAAGCATTTGTAGCACATTCCACATGCACACATACATACAGCCGCCACACACATATGGACAATCACACTCTGAGAGTTATGAGCCTCATCAAGAGCAGATAGAGGGATCATGTATTACTTTTTGTGAAGTTTGCAGAGCACAGTAGAGAATCACTGCAGCAGCTTTCAAAGCAAAAGGCCATCTGGACTGCAGTAAACCACATGCCTTTGAAAACTTCAAATACAAGTGGTCATGTTTGTCAATGTGTGTATGTGTGTGTCGGAGATGCATGTATGTTAGTGAGTGAGTTAAAAGGGGAAAAAAATAAAGAGCCCAATATGACATGTTATCTCTGTTCTGGTGACCTCAATGTTATTATTGTCAACTTTAGAACATGCTTTGAATTGATGCTGCTATCCCAGACCACATCTTTTTTATAGGATATGCTCATGCTTAAAATGATATTTCACTTTGGCATGTTCCCTGCATAAATATTCATGCCCACTCCCCGCGTGCACTCAATGTCCCAGTTACCCATACAGTTGAAGTACAACTCACTTTCTTGCAGTGCTTTAATTAGTCAGAAAATCCTACTTTTAATGTAAGTTGCATGGTACCTGAGATAATATGACATATTTATCCTTTCTTTCATGGAGTATGTCTTTTTACAAGTATTAATACAGAGATTTTGAAAATTGTGGGCAGATATTGTTGGAGCTTGCCTAGTGCTGGAGACATTTTGAGGTTGAGTAAGAACCTAAACATGGAAATATTGTAAAAATACTGAAACAACAGTTTTGGCCATTTGGGTATTTTCTCTCATATGAAAAGATTCAGCATTTTTAGTGGGGGATGCAGAAAATCGGACGGCCCGTGCACACACAGACTCGTAGGCACACAAACACACACATTAGGGGCAACAGAAGCGACAGCAGAAGCGGTAACAAGCTTGTTAGGAAGGCGGGTGACAAACGAGCCAGAGCACATTGTCCTGGCATTAGAGATGAGCAGAGGTGTGAAAATGTCACCACAAATAGCCCCTGGTCACCGAATGTCACCTTTCCACTCCACTCAGCACCGCTCCCTTCCTCCTGCTTGTTTCTTGGTTCCCTTCTTTCTAATCCGCCTCTCCTTCTCTTTCCATCTACTCACCTCTTTTTACTATACACTGCTCTTTTCCTCTCTGTCCTCTTCTGCTACTGCCTCCTCCTTCGACACTGCTTTCCTTTTCATCTCCTCAAAAGGGCAGAGAGGGGAACGGAACATAATAAAAGAATCAGAGTTTTCTTAACTCTGCTCCTCTCCTCTCTGTCCTTCCCTCATCTCTATTACCATGTATTCCCTTCTTTTCTCCAATCCATCCATTCATTTATACATGTATTTATCCATCCAAGCATCCATTTTATTATCCGCCTATCTGGGTCATGGTCATTGGGGGAACAGGGTAATCAGAGGACCATTTTTCACAAAAACTGCATTCATATCTAGATATCTTGCAAACACCCCCATTTCACCCATGAGATGTATTCCTGTGTCAGATTAGATTATAAAATTCCTCCACCAGGTTTGAATACCAGGAATTGAGATACCGGTATTTCCCGGGAATTCTCACCTAAATCTGGTCCGTTGCCTGGGAAAAGTATCTGCAGGATCCCTGGAGTTTTGGCATGTGTGTGCATGTGCTTCATGAATAAATGTCTATTGTCTGCACTGAAACCAAGATGCCCTCTCAAAACCTCATTATCACTACCACGCAACTGTTGATGCAACTCTAACCTTAAATTACTGTTATTATAGTAAGCTCAAAAATTGAATCAGCCCAATAATGCACACACTGAACCAATCAGAAATGTTTAGATGATAACATGACTTGCTGCCTCTTCAACCTCACAAAAAACTGTTAAAAACAACTATACCTAGGCATTGTACATATAAGCAAATGTTCAAATTTTAGTGGAAAGATTTTTTTTCTTTTACATTTCTAGGACGGTTGGCATGTCTTTTTCAGTTGGAGAAGAGGAAGCTTGTAATGGCAGTTCAAGGAGTGGTTTGTTTATCCAATCAAGAGTGGGAAAGGTCCATGTGGATGTTTCAGTGAAGAAGTTTTAATCACCTATTGCACAGCCTAAATGAAATGTCCTCTCCTCATCTCTCTTCTCTGTATTTTTCTCACATCCCTCTGCAAACAGTAAGTCACAAGAACAAACTCCTCCTGTTGCCTTGTGAGGCACTGATTACTGAATCTCTATATCTTGCCACTGCAGTGATGAAAGGGACTGTACTTTGCCATGATCAGATCACGGGAACACTCATTAGTCCGGTTAAGATTGATATGATTAATGATAGCATTGAGACAAACAAGCCTCGGTCGTCAAACTGGGAGACAACATCCCCAAACACTGGGAGGGAGGGACTGTACACTAGGGCTGACCCGAATGCCCCAAACCTTCAAAGCTTCTACCATTGCCATAGTAATCAACAACCAGAAGCATATTCAAATGCTGCATCATCATCATTATTATTATTATTATTATCATTATTATCATTATTATTATTATTATATATGCATTACCACTGAAATCCCACATAGCCCATGAGATAAGAAATCGCAATCCAACATTATTCATTATGCATCAACATTAATTATTATGAGTTATTCTCAGAAAATGACATTTAAATTTAGTGATAGTTTTGTGCTCCACAGCTCTCATCTAACATTACCAGCACTGACACTGGAACGGTGACACATGACCACGTGACAGGCTTACAAGTTACACTCTTTCCAACATGCAGCGAGCGAGCAAACTCTAGCGGATTGAGCGTGAAAAAGTGTCCAGATAGACTACGAGCGATGTAGCACAATGATGTGAGAGGAGGGGATGAGATGGTGTTTTTTTGCACCGCTTGTGTGTTCTCCGTCTGAAAATTAGTCAATTTGGATTATTTCCTCAGCTGGAATGATTATTTTTTGTGCTTTGTTATATTTTATATTGGCTCACTATAAAGAGTGATATTGATTAACAGTTACTGTCAGTTAGGCTCGTCCGCATCTCATCCAGTTAGGAATCTGTATTGTAACTACGCTAGCCAGATGTTTCCTTCAGTGATTCTGAAGCCTCGCAGTCCCAAAAATGGAATTAGGGGCAGCCCTAATGTACACTACCGATCATAAGTGTTGGAACACCCCCATTTTTCCACTTTTTATTGAAATGTAAGCAATTCATATCCAATAAACAACCTTAAATCGTAAAATGGTAAGTGGTAAACTGCACAAGGTAAGAAAAAATGTTTAAGTCACCAAAAATTCAGATGAATTAATTTGGTAATTTACAGCTTTCTTGCAGAAATGGAATTAAATGAAGACTTGAAAATTATTGCAAACAATTCCTACAGGTTCCCCAACTCTTGTTGATTACTGCAGAAAGTAGTACTGTATATAGGAATCAGAATGGTGAGAAAAAGGCAAGTAACAAAGGAAGATAGACTTGTTGGTCAGGGGTTCATCTTGCAGCAAGATAATGACCCAAAACATTAGAAGAATGAGACAGTGGCTTCAGACCAGCACAGTCTTCAGACTTAAACCCCAAGAAGGTGAAAGCATAGCAAACTGCGAGTGCAAGACATTTGTGGGAACTTCTGCAAAAGTGTTGGGACGAACGTTCTGAACAATGTTTCATTCACAATGCAAGGAGAACGTTACAAGTGTGTTCAGCTGCTGAATGAGTCAAAAATTTATATTGAATTTAGGATTTAAAATTCCACAGTTCCCTTATTTTTTAAATCTCTATTATTTATTTGTGCAATTCTTAAATTCTGAAACACTGAGACATTATACTATGTAAACTGCAGTAACAGCTGGAAAAATTAAGGTGTTCTAAAACTTTTGACCAGTAGTGTACATGCTGCAGTCAATTTTACATTTACATTTAGAAATCAGTTGTTCACCTCTGTTCAAGTTACAAGATTTATATGACAGATTTATAAAAGTGGGGAAAGTCCATACAGCAACCATTAAAGGACTATATTTTTTTTTACCACCAGACAGACTGGTGGTAAACTGCAAAGACTGAGGACTGAGCACGCCTTGTTGTGAAATGGAGGGAGAGACCGATTGAATGGACTGAAAAAAACCTCTAAAACTAGAATTGTCACAGGAAAGTTGACCTTTGACCTTTTGGATATAAAATGTCATCACTTCATCATTTTGTCCTATTAGACATTTGTGTTAAATTTTGTCATAATTAGCGTATGAATTCTTTAGTTATGGCCAAAAGCGTGTTTTGCGACCAATGAATTGGTCAGGCTCTACTGCACATTGCAGTTTTTTGCCGTGGGAGTGTGTGGGCCTGTATGTGTGTCTCTCCCATTAATAATGCCCTTTAGTACTGCTCTTGTTAACACTTCAAAAGACCAGAGACTCTCTCACACGGAAAAATTGCCAGGATTATCAATAACCTAACACTGATTGATTGGAGTTGGCAGATTTACTCTCTAACAACAGAAGCAAAATAAAATCCCAACGACAGAAACATCACATTCATCTTTCAGCATGGTTTGAGTGTGTTCCTCTTTATATTTACTCCATACAGTGTATCGGTGTTAACAGCACATTATGAAATGTTCTCCGGGGTTGTTTTCTTAAAGAGTTTCAAATTGATTGACCAGTCATTGATGGACAGGATGGGAGCATACTGACTCCACAGTGTCAGCTATTGATAAGTTGATCGATCATGTTGATAGCAGCCTAAGAGAGCTTGTTTATTGGCACATAACCTATCGAGAAGTCTGATGGATTAGACTGTTAAAGCACTGGTTTTATAGGAGGGGGGAGCAAAACACAGAAAATGACATCTAGTATAGGCAAAACACACACATTGTATTTAAAATACAATGTCAGAATTCTTTGATATATTAGATGAACACACTTGCTTGCCTGAACTGATTTGCAAACTACTGCTACCCTGAAACAACGCTTTCAGAGAGTGGAAGATAGACACTCAAATTATTTCATTTTTCACCTAATCTAATTAAGGACCAGATATGAGAGGGAGAGCTGAGTCTGTGGCTGGTAGGCGAAGGGTGAGACAGAAAATCATGCAATTTCATTTTATGCAATTGCATGATTGCAACAGTGGGTAGTAATTATAAATTAGTCAAGGTAAATTATTCTTTTGAGTATAAATTGCATTTTCAATATTTTGTAATTAACCTTTAAGGGTTTACTCTTAGGTTAATTATATAGTATGGGAAAACTGTGGGCTTGGTATGTGAGTACAAGTGATCAGCTGAGGTCAACAATTTATTCTCAATATGGCTCAGCAAATTCCAGCTTGAGAATGAAAACACTGCAAGAACCACATCCAAACAGATGAACTTGGATATGTCAGTTTTGGGTCACAAAATATTGAAAATTTTATTCCCAAAGTAACTCAGAGACTTGTAATTCAATAATTTATTAGTCAAGAGCTTTAACTCAAGTAAAAAAAAACATCTAAATAACTGTGCCTCTAGTACATCAGAGGTAAACATTTTAGAATTCCTCTTATATCCAGCCTTTTCCAGTCCAAATACAATTTGTGATTGGAAGCCTTGAGTGTAAGCTATGTAAGCATGTCAGTTGTGCATTATATGACAGAATAAGAGAAAATCTGATGCAATGGCACTGGCATTGAGCTGTATACTGCATCTCATGATGGCTGAGTGTTTTGTTTCTTATTCTTCTCGTTGTCTTTCTGCTGGATCTTAAACCTGACTTTTGACCTCTCCAACTGGCTCTCAGGCTTTTGGGATTCAGTAATGTCTTGAAAAATGCCACCATAGTGCTACTAAACAGGGTAAAAGGGAGAAACAACTGCATATGAAAAGACAAAGACAATCAGGCACACAGACCTGTCTGCACAAATCTTTTCGGGGTTGGACTGCTCCATTATGATTTATTTTCTCCTATCCAGTGTGTTTGTCTGTACATTTTGTACTACATGTAGCCTCCAGTGTGCGTGTTATAGAAAATATAGCTTAGAGACAGTATAATAAAGTGTGATACCACGTGAACACTATGTCTAAGGTTCGAACGCCCTTTCTCTGTTTTTCCTTTCTGTCTCAACAGTTTATAATTAATCTCTCAAAATAGCTACCTGCACTTCATCTGGTAGTGAGTTTTTCTGTGTAACAGTATGCGTTGGGTCAGGGTTTTTGGATTGCTGCAAGCTATACTGTGGCTAATTCCAGCTTTAGATAAAGTGAATAATTATGGATGCGGTCAATAAAGAGTGGAGCAGTGGAGAGGAGCAGGATGGGAGATAAGACCTTGGCTTATTGACTTGTCAAGTGTCGGCATCAACACATAGGCTTTTGAGTGTCAGTGCTTGTGTGTGCGCATGTGCATGTGCGTGTTGGTGTAAGAGCATGTGTGAGTCTATTTAATTACTCTATAGTGTGTCTCTGTATCTCTTTGTCCTGGTCTGACAGCTAATTAGTTGTGCTGTCTCAGGAGTAAACTCAAAAAGGGGAAAATGAGGGAATCAGTGGAGCCACCTATTTTCATATTCAGCTGTTACTCTGGTGGGACACAGGCCATTACAGTCCAATACTCTGTGGCTATAGCATGCTGTGCAGCCGTGGCAGAAAACACTAAGTCTGCACTAATGTTGTCTGCACAGTATCTGTAGTACACTGGCATACTACAGATACTACAGTATCTGTAGTATGCCAGTGTAGCAATACTTAACCAATGTAGTTAGCAAAGAATTAACCCTATTAAATTATGTTCCTATACAACAACACCGCAAAAGCAAATAGCTTTTGTAGGAAATGTAACAGCGACCAAATTACGTTTGCTATTAACATAATGAGGATATGTTATTAATCTACATTTGGCAAGTCACAAATACATTGATACTGAACATATCAGTAAAATGTTCACAGACTACGAACTTATTTTCAGCCAAAATATCAGATCTTGCAGTCCGATATAAACTTGTAGTTCGCAGTGACTCAGACACAGCACATTTATTTACATTTAACAAAAAACATGATCTTTTACTAACCTTAACCAAATGTTGCCTAAACTTAACCACAGACGGGAATCTGGATCCAAACCCTGGTCTCTGGTGTGACAGTCGTGCACTTTATAAACCTGCTATCCACCCCCTGGTGAGTCTGCAGCCATTAATAAATGTAGCTTCATTAACTCAATAAATATGCTGCCTTTGAACATAATCCAGGCAGGGATTACGTTTCCTACAAAATGTTTTTGCTGTTGCAGTTGTACAGAAACGTAATTTCTGGGAGACAAGGTTGGTAGATTCATACTCAAGGATTTGAATATTTCTGCTTCCATACTCAGCAGGCATTTTAAGTTACTTTACATATCTGATAATAGCCAGGTAAATTAGAGTTTGCAAGCTTACTGAGTTGCATATTCTTACATGTGGTTCATGTCCATCAAAGGCAGAGCACAGGATGTCCTTGTGCATCAAATCATGTTCCATTATTACAATTTTAAGTCTGACGTACCCATGATAAAGTAAAAAATTTCTCCCCCAGTCAGTTGTTTCAACTACAAACTTGACAAACAATTTGTCTAGTATTGCAAAAAAAAAAACTCTGCTTTGAGAAAGAAGGTGTACTGTGCAGTAAGCAGTTTGAAGACTGAAATGCTGTAGTGAAGAAATGATTTCAAAAGGTCTAAACTTTCATCAGTTAAAACAACCACAACAGAAAACAAAATCCCACATGAAGAATGACAATAAACAAAGGGAGAAGTACCATCAAACATCATCTGCTCAGTTCAGATACATGTTCTGATGCTACGTTGGGTTTCATCAAGACTAATCAGTGCTTTGTGGCTGATGCAGGTGCATCTCATTCAACCGAATCAACACCATATGGCATTGCACAAATAACCACCTACACTGTCCAACAGATATTGAAAACATGCCTGTAAGCACTGCCTATTATTGAAAAACATACCGGCTAACATTTAAAACTGACACACTGCTTGAATATTTAAGCACCTTACTTTTGTTACTGAATATCTATGACAGTATTATCCAAATGTCCTGTATATCGCAGCATTAACAAACTAACAAAAAAATTACAATAACTATTTGAATAACAACAATCACAATTTGGGCTGTCAATGGAAATATGTTCTACCGTTTAGACATTGGGAGAACTAATTCATCTATTAATCTTTTTGAATTCAGCAGCAGACTGTGCATTGTACTCTGGCAGAGGGGTCCCCAAATGCACTGTCCATCCGACCCATTGCATGGCCTCATATTTTCATATTATTTGTATTTAAATGGCCGTTTGGTATTCCAAGTAGTCTAAAGTTGACAGACTAAAACAAAAGGGTGATGGAAACCAAAGTAAAAGTTAACTTTATCAAATGCCACTACACGGGCTACTAAAGCAAAAAAGATAACCAGACAAATACTTTGGCATACATTGTACAATAGTAAATTACAAATAAGAGATACATTGAAGGTGAATGCACCAAAGGGACATTGTATGTTCCGATTAGTGCCTGATTTCACCTCCTGTGACCACTTTGTAAAAAAGACCATATACTGTATGTACAGTGTCAGTTATGTGTTTATGTCAGCAAGCTGGCACAAGATTCCTCGTACTCCCTGGAGCTGATTGCACATTTTCATCCGCTTTTATCCAACAGGAAATGGTAAGGAATAGGACGCCTACAAGACAGAATCTCTAAAATATGTTTCCCTGAGTTTAGAGGCAATGAGATAGTGGAAAATGGTTATGCCCTGCGAGTGTACGTGCCTGATGGATCATCACGGCCTCTGGCACACATACACATGCATGCATCCTCCCTCTCTCTCACACACACAAACACACACACATACAAACGATAAATAGGATAGAAAGAATGAGCCATGAGAGAGACCTAGGGAGAGATATTAGCTGCATCCCTCCACCCCCTACCTGTCTCATCAAATATGATGTGGCCATATAAAGACAGTCTGCAGCAGCGGGAGAGGACTGCTGAAGCACAGATTTTTCCACTGGCTGAAGTAATGGGCAGCAGAGAGAGAGCCAGAAAAACAGAAGGAGGGAGAGATCTAGACAGAGTGTTAGTGAGAGCAAGAAAGTGTGAGTGAAACCTTGTGTGCATGTGCGAGAAAAAGAAAAAAGAAAAGACTGAGAGAGGCAATGTTGGTATGAGAGGATATAAGAAGAGAGAAAAAGAGAGTGTGAGAGAAGAGTGAGAGCAGAGCAATCCTAATAGCTGAGGGTAAAACCTGCAATCTACCATTCTGTCTGATCTCAGCCATCCTATGAGTCAAGCCAAGAAAGCTTTGAGATGCTCGATGCACATTAACCTCTACTCATCCTCAACCCACACTCCCCCTCTTCTTCTTCCCTCTTTCCCTTCCTACTGACATTAAAGCGAGTACTTCATATATGCTCATATTCTTTACTAGTCCATCATAATGATCTTGTAAATCATGTTCCAATCACAAAAAGAAAGACAAATAGAAAAAAAAACATTGTATATAACAATATTTTTAAATTGCTTATTTTCCTACAAAATAGCAGTATGAAGCAGCATTAAGGGTTTTTCCTTTTTCTTCCTCTTGTTTCCTTTGACCATCAATGTTTTTTACCTACTTGCACTGAAATGATAATATTCCTAACATTGAGACAACCTTTTTCACTGTTACAGTTTTAGTACACTATTATTAGCGACAGCATTGCTAAGCTAATTGGGCACTTCAAAATTAATATGGAGTTCAGTTCAAGGTCTGTCCCTCTCAGAGATGGTGTATCTGCAATCCCTTGTTGTACATGTTTTATTATTGAGCTTCATGTTTTGGTAAAATTTATTTAATTTCCACTCAAAATTGTAGACAGCTTCTTAGAGGGAGGACAGTGAATATTTCGCTAATGTATCACATGAAGATTGTATAAGTGGCCTTGCCCTTTTCAAGAACATGCACCTCCTTGCAAGCGACAGCAGTTTCTCTTCATATGGTATTTACATGGAGAGGTGTGGGAAGAACATCGATATTGCAACTAAAAAGTAAAATAATTTGACTGATACATTATCCCAGAAATGTGACAACACCTGGGAAATTATTTGCTTAAAGGGGCACTCAACCAATTTTAAAGGAGCTGCGCATCGATTGGGTCTGAAGACTATAAGTCTGAAAATGAAAAAAATCTGGGGGTACAGAGTTAGAAAGAAGTGAGTTTACCAGACCTCTGTAGCCCACCCCTCATGTCTGCTTGAGGCTTTCGGCTCGAGGCTACATTAGCTACTACTAGCATAACACACCCAAACCTCCGACTGAACTGTCGCTAGTCAAGTAGCATTGTGGGTAATGTTGTCACAGTTCATTCAGTTTAATTCAGTTATTCATTAATTCTCTGCCTGCTTTGCCATGTTCATTAAGTGGCAGGTTCTGAAATGACAACACAGCATTTCAGAACCTGCCACTTCCATTTGCCCTGTAGTAACCCCCAGCCCCTGCTGCCTTTCCAGTTACCTGATTCCCCCACGTCCATCTACTCCATCTACTCACCTTTTCCCCATTCTCTCGTTAGTTCCCTACTATATGTACCGGTCCGCTTTAACTTGAACTCCCCCAGACTGTCTATCATATCATCCCAAAGCTGTAGCTTTCCAGCCTTTTGTTCCTGCATGTTTTTGCCTGCTCATTTTTTTTGACCTCCTGCGTGTTTTTGCCTTTTGCTTGCCACCTTTTTGCCTGGTGTTCCATGCCTTTTACCAACCACTGCCTGCCCATTGACTTTGCCTACTGGCTCTTGCCTGCATTACCTTTAAATAAAAGGAGAACTGTTCTAACTTTTATCTGGGTCTCTGAGTCGTGCATTTGAGTCCTGTGTGTTCTGACTCGTGACAAATATTGGTGCCAAGTTTTGACAAGCAAGAAGAATCTGTGGAATAAAAAACAATATCTCTGGTTCTGCTGCATCAATTTTGATATATTTCTTTAAACTGTCCATCGTGAGTCGGACAATGTTACAGGAATTCAATGTTAAATCAGTGGCATACGCTTTTAGCAACATATTCAGTTTTTATCTTGTCAAAATACTTCGTACTTTAGATGCTTATTTGCTTTCTATTCGAGAGTTACATGAAAAGACTGATTAACAGTGTCATGTCTGTATGCTAAATATGAAGCTATCGCCAGCAATAGGTTAGCTATGCTTAGCACAAAGATTAAAAGACATGGAAACAGCTAGCCTAGCTCTGTCTGAAGGTAATAAAATCTAAGTATCAACACCTTGTTTTAAAACTCTGGTTTTAGTACAGATTAAAAAAATGACAAACAGTCTTCATTTTTTGAGCTTTAGAGGTAGTAATTAGTGTGACACTTTTAGCACAGTGAGAAGGTGGAGCGGCTATACAAATTATGTGTGTATTCTCTCTCCTGTCGCCAACAGTAAACAATGGTTTTATTAGTGGCTAACCATGACCGGGATTGTTCCACAACCTGAACATGACAATAATCTTTCTTTAACCTTTATCAGGTGTTTTAGTTACCATGCCTTAAACATAACTTTTTTTTGTGCAGTTACCTGAACTTAACCATATCGCAGTTGCAGTGGCGGCAGATCAGTGCACTAATGTGTATTGGACATGTTGTTTGTTAGTCATTTGGAATAGCAAAAAACCTGTTTTGTCATTTAATAAATACTTGTTGTTACATATAAAATGGAAGCATCTGTATCAAGTACACAGATTTGAAAAATACAAAGATTTTATTATTTGGCTAATCCCAAAAAGATCTGCCATCTGGGCATTTCTAAGCGAGGTTTCATGATTAATTTATACAAGTCTGACATATCAGGAGAGACAGATATGCCCACAATGGAACAACCATTAGGAAGCCACTTAAATTCATGTATTTTTAAGATAGAGACATCACCAACTTGACCAAGGGGCATAGCTTCTCTAGAGCTGTAGAATCCCGGTCGACTGGTCAATTGGTTGGTTGATATGCTTTCGTCCAACCAAATTCTCATTGGTCAGACAATCGCAGGTGTTACTTTCATAAAGTGAAAAACGCTACATCAATAGTCTCCTAGGATTAATCCATTAATTACTGTGGCAGTTGGAGGGACAGACTACCTGTGAAATGGGGTTTTTTTTAAAAACACCCCCCTTTTTTTGTAAAAACTCAACAGTAACTTATCTTTCCAGAATCAATGTCTTGATAATTCAGGATAATCCACAAACCTCCCAGTAAACAGTTTGCCCTGGAACAACTTAAACAGAAAGTAGTTCAAATCACAATTACACTGAAACCACAAGATCAGAAAATAACAAATCAACCACTACTAATATTTTTATTAAGATTATCTTGCCAAAAGAAATTATGAGCCACCTCAAATTATTATATATATACAAGTCAGATGTAAACGATCGAAGGGTATTTCTGTGTGCAATGATTTGACGAATGGAATAGAAAATGGATAAGGAGAAGTGGGCATAAGATGGGCTTCAATAGCCAGATCCTTTCTGGATTTGTTGGTAAAATACCAGGATTTGTTAAACTATAATGCTAAAGAACTTCTCCTCGCTCTCTTCTCATCGGCCTTATTTATTAGCAAAGAACAATGTACAAAACACTTATGTAGTAGCTTCTCCTTTTATGCCAGTGCTGACGGTCACTGTCATTGGTTAAAATGAGAAACACTATACGGACAGCAGATTATATCATTTTAACGTAAATTATGTTAATTTCATGAAATCTAACAGAAACCTTGGGCTGTTGTTTGATTAATGT
>NC_053417.1:15755205-15787705 GCF_016859285.1 Xiphias gladius | reverse complement strand
CAACACTTTGCAAGTTGAACACCAAAACCTTTTATTTCTCCAGCACCAACACTTTGCAGCAGTATTTTATGTTGTGATTGAGCATGACCATATGGTAGGCAGGGAGCTTTAAATGTATGGCTTTTCCATTATAGATAAGAGCCACAGAGAGACAGAGAGAAGCAACATAGTGCATGTCCTTGATTTAGCGGCATCGATCCCTATCTGCTCTCTAGCCTCTTTCATTTGCTATGTGTAAAAGTGTGTTGTTTTTTTTTTAGTGTGTGTATGTGTGTCTGTGTGTATGTTGGGGGGTGGGGGCCCTATGGCTATGCAGAGCTCAGGCAGAGATAAGGTTATCAGAACACACCTAACTGATATGATTGGCAAGGTGACAGGAGGCCACTGTGGACCCTGAGGGGTTGACTTACCACAAATACATACACACACACACACACACACACACACACACACACACACACACACACACAGTGACTGACCTTAAAATAAGTTTAATCTTTTGTTTATCCCCGTCACAAATGGAGGCAATATCTGCATGAAACAACACAGAGATGTCAAACAGCCATCACAGACTTCAAAAGATGCTTATTATTTTCAGCTAGTGAGCTATCCCTTTTGATAACAGCACTCCCAAGAGAGTCAGAGACAGAAAGGGGGGGGTGGTGGAGAGTGAAGGAAACAAGGAAAGAAAGAGAAAGAGAGGAGAAAGAGGGATAAAAACATGGATTGGAAAAGCGGGGGTGCCTCTGTCTCTCAGAGATAGCTAAACCTGAGCAGCAAGAAAAGTCATGCAGACAGACAGTGCCACAGAGAGATGGAGCTGTAAAGCAACATTGGGACGAGAGATACAGGGAAAGCAACAAGATGGAGGAAGGGATGAGGAGAGAAACAGATAGGAAAAAGAGAGAGAGCACAGGAGGAAGAGATGGATAGGCCCTAGATACTTGATTGACTCAAAGACTGATGTGCACACACTAGCAGAGGCAGCCTGAAAAACAAACGCAGTAGTAGACAGAGAGTGAGGCAATGGACAAACACGCAAACAGAAAGCTTACTCCCCAATGAGTTTCCTGCTGCATGCTTCAGAAGTTGAATTAAAAGCACTGTATAACAGAATCTTTTTGTTTAGAGCAGAGGTAGAAGAACAGAGAAGAGCAGAGAAGAGAAGAGATTTACATTTTGCCATCTCATATTAAACTGTCAGTGACTGCAGATTGAGATAGTTTCCCCACACACGCACACGCACACACACTGTATAAACATCTTTTCTTACTACTCTATCACCACAATATTTCCACTGCCTTTATTTCTTATGTCTATCTAAACTGCATTTCTACGCCCTTTATCCCTGCAGTGGTCTCCACTGCTGGTAAAACACATCCCTGATAAATGTATCCGCATATTCATCCCTTTACTTTATCAGCATTCAAAGGAAACATTACTTCCGTAAGACCAGGAGGAAAAGTGGCAGAGAAGAAGGAGAAGTGAGAACTGCAAGGAAATGAGGGGTATGAGTGAAAGATAATTGGAAATTGCATAGAGCAGGGGATGAAGGAAGAGGAGAAATGTAAGAAAATGAAGATGGTGAACAGCAGGAAAGCAAATAAGAGAGGGATGAGTACAAGCAGCTGAAAGGATGGTGATGAGATAGATACATAAAGCAAGGGAGGGACGGATCATACAGCAAGGGGAATGAGATGAAGGAAAAGATGGAAGGAGAAGGACAGATTAGTAACAAGCGGGACAGAGGAAGGCAGGATGGAGGGAGAGACGGATTGGTACTACTTGAGCAGACCCGGAGGAAAGGATGAATCTATGTGATGCATGATGGGAACTAGCCCAATAAGACAACCAATCACAGACTTTGGTCTAAATGGGATAACCAATCATGGGCCTTGACCGACCATCATCATTCCCCATTTCAGATATGACCCAGCACACTGTGTTCATCTTTCAGAACACAGAGAGCTGCAAGCTGTCCTGTGTGTTTGCCCTCACGTGTGTTTATTGTACTATATGTGTATGTGTGTGTGTTTGTGCCTATTGCTGTATGCTGATACCATACTATCTTACATATCCATTTATGTTGGTGTGGCAGTGGATCTATTCTATTGCTCTGTTTTTGCTACACAGAGGAGCGCTGAACAGGCAAAACATAGCAGCAGAATGTTCAACTTGAGTTTGCATTGTACTGGATAATGCAACTGCAATCTAAGTCAAGTGCCCCGAAGCACAGTTATGAGATGGTGCTCTGTGATGCACACACTAAAAAAATTGTTCATTTTAACAACTAATTTAATCTGTACAGTATTGAATCTTAAAACCATTTCTGGTGAGAATAATCTAACAAAAGGGTTGTGAAATATCTCTTGTTTTGAATGCCGGGTAGCTTAATTTTGATTAGTTTTGAATTACTCAAACAAAATAAAAAACAAATAAGACTCACCTGTGCTTAATTTCCAGTGTTCAAATAACCCGAATTAAACAATTAATGATGGTTCTACTGTATAGAAATTGCCTGATTGTTTCCAGTTTCTTTTTCACTATAGTGAAGACAAGAGAGCTGTCTGAGAGCATCAGAAATGTTATTATCAAAAAACATAACAATTCCAAAGGCTACAAGGCATTCAGGAAAGATCTTGAAATCCCTGTTTCAGTAGTTCGTAATGTTATCAAGAAGTTTCACAGTCATAAAACTGTTTAGACGCTTCCAGGAAGTGATGGTGCTAAGAAGAAACAATGAGAGAGGTCTGCAAAGGTTGATGTGGGTTGTGGAAAAAACACCACACAATACATCGAAAGAGCTTCAGGCTGACCTGGAATAATATGGAGTGGTGGTTTTCAGCCTGTACCATACTCTGCACACTAAACCAATCCTATGGGTGAAGGCCAAGGAGGACACCGTTATTGGAAGGAAGGCACAAAAAGGCAAGAATAAAAACTTTCATAGATAAGCCACAGTCTTTCTAGGATAATGTTCTATGGAAAGATGAAACCAAAATAGAGCTTTTTCAGAATGCAGCGCTTGCATTCTGTTTGTAGGCGACAAAATGAAGCCCATAAAGAAAAGAACACCCTACCAACAGTAAAACATAGTTCAGGATCTATCACGCTGTGGGGCCGTGTTGCTCCCTCTGGTACTGGAGGCATTGAATGTATCAAAGGAATGATGAAATCTGAAAATTACCAAGGCATTTTAGAGTGAAATGTGTTGTAGGTTTGAGGTGAAGATGTTGGGTTTTTCATCAGGACAACGATCCAAAGCACAAATCCAGCAGCACAAAAGAATAGCCGAAAAGGAAAAGATGGACTGTTTTAAACTGGCCAGCAATGAGTCCTGACATAAATCCCACGGTAAACATTTGGAGAGAGCTAAAATCTGCCACTTCAAAAAAGACTCCTTCAAACTTAAAAGAGCTTGAAAGCTTGGCAATGGAAGAGTGGCAGAAACTACCAGCTGACAGGTGCAAGAAACTTCTAGATGGCTGCCGGAAACGTTTAGAGGCTGTCATTGTTGCCAAGGGTTCTGCAACCAAATATTAGTGAAGGGTGCCAATAATAGTGTCTGGGGTACATTTTATGTTTGTAGTATTTCACTATTATGCAAGTTCCATTTTTTAATTTTCTTTTGTTCGGTAATCTTGGACTTTTTATTAAAATATTTTGATCATACGAAATTAGTTAATTTGCATTTGTTTCTGAAGATATTCTAAATTCTGTACTTTTCAGTACTATAGGGGTACCAATAGTATCAACCAGGGGTGTAAGGTTTGATGTGGCTGAGAATTTGTGGCCAAATGCAGAAGACAGGGTTGACAAGCACTGTTTACCAACTGTGCCAGCGTGGCTGGTATTGTTTTTCAGCTGTGTGTGTGTGTCATCATGGCAAAATGTGGTCCTGGAGACAACTAGTGTAGCAGGAACTACCACAGAGGCGGTTTTGAATTATCTGGCATGTGTCTGTATGTCTGTGGAAAGATTTTGCCTATGCGACAGTGTCACAATCATGCAAGATACAGTCACAAAATCTTTACAGGTCTGTAGTTGAGATCAAAATGAAGGCCAAGTTTGAAGACGGGTGTTGTAAGACACATGACTACCGAGTATTCATGTAACTAGAGAACATTTTGCAATCGGATCACACCAGCCGCAACGCCCATCATGTGTTACCAATTGTTAAAAAAAAAAAAATGTATAAGGGTTAATGGGTAATTCCTGTTTACAATAATTTACGTGTGATTTTTCATAGTCAGGCCATCATACCAATAGAGTTATAAAGGGGGAGAAACCACTGGTTCTGGAAGTACAGAAATTATTCATTTTAGTTCATTAAGCTAGGTGATTGGATATTTCTTGCCAAGATGCGCCTTAAGAGTTATACAACATAGGTTTGTTCTTTGTGACTTAGACTTTTTTATCAAAGAACCAGATATTTAGTTATTTCTTTTGTACTCATGATTCAACCAGGAAACTTTCATGTCCATCCAAGTACTGGAAGTGATCCAACTGGTCAAAGCCTAATGTATAGGGTTTTTCCATGAGCACTGGTTGGTCTGATCTAGCTGCATCAGTTCAAAGCAGGCTGTGATGAGGTATGTTTCCACTACATCCTCAAAGCATGGCATAGCTATGCTGAGCTGTGCTCCTGTTGTCCTGCTGTGTAGCAGGGTTGACCACAGCCAACGCGTAATGGTCTCCTCCCCTTAGCTGTCTCTTCAGTAGCTAAACTCATGTCTGTCTGTTCTGTAGACCAGAGAGAAAGCTCTGTTTTTAAAAGTCTCTCTCTGTATGGCTCTCAGTACTTTTGTAACATCTGAATCTCTGTGGTTTGGAGTTTAGGTTCACTTTCAGATATCGTAGTTTGTACCTTCAGATATCAGCCTCATTTTACTGTTTACTGATCTCTTTCAGCCATATCGGAGCAGTGTTAAGTTACTGCTGATGAAAACCAAACCTTTTTTGCTGTTGCTGCTTCAAATTTAAAGACTCTTACTAGCAAACTGGTGGGATGCATTTATTGTGAAGAACTTTTAGGAAATGCAATGTGCTTTTCACCAAGTTATTAGAGCATCATTAGCCGTTCTATTCTTCAACAGGTCTAATCAACCAGATATGGCATATTCTTCACCATTTGGTAAGCAAGAGATTAGTACAAACAGAAACAGCCAGAGAGAGCTGTGGTTTGGAGCACACTTCCGACAAGTCATCGACAACTTAACCTCGTTGTGCAGTGCAGTGGAAAGACACTCGCTTCGCAACAGCGCATCTCAGGCATGACTCTGCAACTAAGCTCCCTACTATGGAAAAACCCTAACCCTCCACCAAAACCCTATGCCCCTTGTTACTTCCATAACAAAGGAGCATAACAATTATTCATCCCACTTTGCAACTCTTTGGGTACAAATATTCACTAGGGTAATACTAACTTACTCACATACAAGTTCATTGTTGAAATCTGTTTTGGAAGAATAGGAGCAGCCAGATGATCAGAAAGGTTGGGCAAACTTATTTATAAGAAAAAGCAAAGGCAAACAGTAAAAATTAACCAAACTGTCTGTTGTAAACATTCATCACACTTGCTTTCAGCTTGATCTCCAAATAAAGTGTTTTCCACCTGTCATCTTACCACTTGTCTTTTGCCTCATGTCACAGCAATGGTTAAATTGGTGATATGATCTTTGTCAAGTAGAAATTATGGCAAAACTACAAAAGTAATATCCAAATTGTAATAAACTGGGGATATCTTTTAAGTGGGTTTTAAGCCAGCAGAATTATCTAGCTTGCATATTTTTTTACATTACTTTAAGAATTCATGATTATATGCAATATTGAATTACTTATTACATGTCTTGGTAGTGCACACATTCAAACAAAAATATCAGGATGTCACGTTGGTCTAAGGGAGATTAAAAATTAAAATGAGCATAAAATAATTATCAAAACAACCTGTCATTTTCACACACAAAACTGCAGTTTCAAAATTCTGACTTGGCAGCAACAGTTTGTGTGTGTGTGTGTGTGTGTGTGTGTGTGTGTGTGTGTGTGTGTGTGTGTGTGTGTGTGTGTGTGAGAGAGAGAGAGAGAAAGAGAGAGAGACAGACAGACAGAGAGAGAGAGGGAGAGAGAGAGAGAGAGAGAGAGAGACGGTGAGTGAGAAAGAGAGACATTGTATGACAGTATTCATGGGAGGTGTGAAGGTCAAAGCATCGGGATGTGCTGTAATTGTGGGAGACGTTTTAATTAAAGTGTTTTGAGAAGGTTTCCGAGGGGTTACAGCCTGTGGGGTGCAGGCTGATCCTACTGTGACAGAAACTCACACACTGATGTGTGTGTGTATTCGTGTATGTCTGTGCTGGACTACCTATCCAACAGTGGACCACCCAGTTGTCACACACACACACACCAACAGTGGACCAGTAAGCCAACAGGAGGCGGTGCAAGGAGACACAGCGCAGGGCCATTACTATATGTAGCAAAATTATACATAATTACATATACACAAGACTCTCTCTTCCATGTTGCAGCAAAATGTCAGCCCCGCAAGGTTTTCTATGACACAAGCCCCTGTCAGCTACTCATGGTTTTCTATGACATAACCTCCTGATTCTATATCTCTGGATATCTCTCAAACTCTGCAGCAAGATTGGTTTTGATGCTCCAGGTACCAAAAACGGGCAGGATTCAAATCAGACATTGCACCACTGGGACCCTACAGTCGTGAACAAACCCACCACAACAAATCCCCTTCACATTGGCAGCCTCTCTCTGAGCACTTTTCAGTCTTCACTCTGTGTGTCGGACTTCAAAATTTAAGGCGCCCCATAAGGACTAAACTCCCAACATCCAAGCTTCCAAGTAGTCCTTTAATACCATGAACTATCTGGTCAGACAATTGATCCTCATTTCCTCGAGCCTTTGAATGTGTACTTTGAATGCTGGATTTAAAATTCACTGGACATCCTTAAGATCAAACCAAATACACCAGAGTAGTCCTCTTCCTCCCTGAGATACTTGAAGAGAGAAACTTGAGCTGTTTCCTACAGAGTTATACTCTTTCATTTGGATACTGGACTTCAAAATTCAATGTACCTTACAGGGATCATACCCACAACACCTAAACTGACAAGCAGTCCTCTAATTCCCTGAGCTATCACACCAGCAATTTTCACTCTTTCTTATAGGCTTTGAGTCTTTCCTCTGGTTGAGGGACTTAGAAGAACAAGTTGTCTGAGGATTAAACCCAAAACCTCAATACTTCTAAATTATCCTATTACTCAATTGCCTTTTCCAGTTGGCCCCCATTACCTGCCAAAGGTGGTCCCAACTTCTCCTTTAGACAGCACCTGAAGGAAAAAGTCAAAAGCTCTAGGTAAAATATTGAAACAGGTCTTAACTAAATAGCTCAGTGTGTTAGAGGGCTGCTTGGAAGTTCTGAAGATTGATTTGAGGTTCAGTCTTAAGTCAAACACCAAAAGTGAAGACTAAAATGCCCTAAGTAATACAGCTAATAGGTGACCACATGGTTCAGGGTGTTAGAGGACTACTTTGAAATTCTGAGGTTGTGGGGTTAATATACTGGTAACGTAATGAAATTTTATTTCCTACTTCCAAAGGACAGCCACAAAAGGTTTAAGAAATACCAGTCAAATGATCCTGATCAACTGGCTCAAGGAGTCAGATGACTATTGAGAAGTTTTGAGGTCAAGGGTTCAATCATTGTGAGGCTCACTGAATTTTCAAGTCCAAGGAAAAGGGTCAAGAGCTCCAAGAAATTAAGCTGAAATGTGTCTGGTCAAATAGCTTAGGGTGTTAGAGGATCGCCGAGCTTTGACGTCTGGAGTAAAGTAAACATTCAAAGGCTCTAAAAAAGACTTGGTTGTCTACTTAGAACTAGCTCAGGGTGTAAGAGGAGTGCTTGAAAGTTTTGAAGATGTGGGCTCAAGCCTTATTAGACTCACTGTTTTTTGAAGTCCAACACCAAAAGATTCAAATTTTTTGAGAAATAAAGCTCTGGACTGTCTGACCAAATGGCTGACGGTGTTAGAGGACGGCTCTGAAGTTTTGAGATTGTGGGTTTAGTCCTTGGTGAATTTTGAAGTCCAACACACAGAAGAAAGACTCGGGTGACTCTAAGAAATACAGATCAAGTATCTCTTATCAAATAACTCAGTATGGGAGAGGACTGCTTGGAAGTTCTGAGGATGTCGTTTTGCACCCAAAGTGAGGACTGAAAAGCGCTCAGAAGGAAGCTCCCAGTGTAATCGGTAGCTTGCTGGGTTCATTGACAACCATGAGGTGCCGGTGGTGCAGCATCTGGTTCAATGCTGCACCACAAACCAGTGTTTACAGTGCTGCGGCAAACCAACTATAATAAAACACTAGTACTAAAGTTTCCACTACAATATTAGCCTACTCCATTAACAGCCACTAGTAAACACTGCATACACTGTATATAGATATCAATGACTTAGTTTAATGATCTTTCTGGACTCTAGTGCTAATAGAGTGCAACACTACATCAGCACTATCAGTCTTATATACAATATAGTGCTAATAGAGTGCAACAACTATATGATTATTTTCAGAATATTTGTCAGAGCAAGATGTTTAAATGTTTAAAACAATGTACTTAAATGATCAATTTTTGAAAGACAACAAGAAAACCTTCGTATGTATTCATGTTGCCGTCTGTGGTCACCACAGATAGTTCCACGGCAGGGAGTGGAGGTCCCCTCTTTCTTTCTTCAAAATGACTAGAAATACCGGTTCACACCTGGTCGGGGTACTCCGACAGTCCACTGTTAGTAAGGGAGGAATGGATGTGTGTGTGTGTGTGTGTGTGTGTGTGTGTGTGTGTGTGTGTGTGTGTGTATATGTGTGTGTGTGTGTGTGTGTGTGTGTGTGTGTGTGCGTGTGTGTGCGTGTGTGCGTGTGTGTGCGTGTGTGTGTGTGTGTGTGTGTGTGTTTGTCCATGTCTGTGTCTGCTCACGCGTATCATCTTGGGGAGACAGACAGCTCGAGTCCTCTGGCTCTAATGTGACAAGCTTGTTTGAAATTGTCCAAAATAGATTTTTTTTTTTTCTCTATCTCCTAATTGCTTTTTTCCAGTATATTTTCCTGCTCTCCCTCCCCTCCACCAAGACCTCCTCCCCGCTTCTATAAAACGGCACGCCTGGTTTCCTGAAGAAAAAATGCCTCTCATTTTGAGTCAGGTAAACTTTTTGGTGAGGTTCGTTGTGCTATTTATAAGCCAACAGAGATCTGTGGCATAAAGTCGTTTCAACTCAGCTTCCATGACCTGACTTCAGAGTGAGCTAACACTATAGCTTAGGCTTTAACTCAAAAAACCTGCAAACAAGTGTTTCCAAAAAAATGTATTAAAAAATATACAACAAAAAATGAATTATATCATCCTCTTATGGATGTAACTATTTTCGGAACTGAAGAAAAACAATAGTAAGAGACTAAAGCCATGCTAGCAGCTCTGTGAAACTGTGTGAGGCTGCCTGCAGGCACAGCTGTGATTTGAGCTAAATTCTAACGTCAGCATGCTATCATGCTTACAACGCAAACATCTTTATGTTTAGCAGGTGTAATGTTTACCATGTTCCCAACTTAGTTTAGTGCGCTAGCATACTAACATATGCTGATTAGCGCAAAAAGAGTACGGCTTAGGCTGTTTGGAATGTCATTAGTTTTGCATGTTTTTGGTAAAAATCAAAGTATTGTAGAAATTAAAAATTTGACCTGATGATGGTGCTAGATTAAAAGTTATTAAATTCATCTGGGGGGGGGGTGTTGGTAGAAAATTTTATGGCAAACCATCCAATAGTTGTTGAGATATTTCTGTCTGGACCAAGGTGGTGGACTAACCAACATACTCCTGATACCTCAGCTCAGGGTAACTGCACATACAAATCCAAAACCAGTTAACTATTTTTCCATAGTTTAAAATCTGTACTCCATGGAACTCAATGGAATAATTTTTTATGTGAGGTGAAATAAGGCCAGGTGTTGTGTCAGTGACAGTGGGCCAATGTGAATGAATAACTGTAATTGATTACAGAAACACTGTATCATAGCATGACACTGACAAAGACACTATATTTACTGTGGATCAGTCCAATCATGGCTGATACCTGATCCTCGTAATAAGGTCAGTATCAGTACTGTGGTGTATTCAGCTAACCAACCAACCAACCAACATTGCCATCCCTAGATCATTACCACTGGCATGACTATAATTAGTGTAATTTTATAAATGCCATCTCTATACTATATTGTATCTGTATCTGTATCTTTTCATTGTGTAAAGGATATATAGCAGTGACGCAGTTATGCATCACAGTTCACTCACACTTTCAAATGTTTCTTCCATCTGGATCACTGGAGGCCAGGACTGAGGTTAGCTGCAAATGGACCCCTTATCACACAGTCCCCAGCATTACAACAATCACTCACTTGACATGGCATTAGTGTGTTTCTTTGTGTGTGTTACCTGTGTGTGTTTGTGTATATTAGTCTGTGTGTCCATGGTGCAGCTTTGTTCTTGCCTTGTGTCCTCGCAATGTGCTGCAGTATCGATTCCTGATGGCCAGAGGCTGGCTGCCTATTGATCCAAGTGCTTCCATAAACATGTTGAGATGACTAATGGTGTGTGTTTGTATGTGTATGTTTGTGTGTGTGTGATACAGTAACTGTACAACTGTACCTGGATGATGGGATGACTGATAGGGATGGCGGATAGGCTCTGTGAAATTTTACCAATTTAATTTTTACCACATAAAATCATGAAATAGTGCGGCCATGTACAAGCAAGCTCAACAGCACACCGGGGAAATGAAAGCTTTGACCATTTAGCCAAAACAGAGTATCTCATTAAGAGCATCAGTCAAAAGCCTAGGAGAGGAGACCATCTTCATTCCAGATAGTGCTGGCCTAAGCACTTAGCTTGACAGATTCCTCTCCACCAGGTCTGAAGGCAACAGAGATTAATCTAAACAACTGAGCTGTAGACACACAAAAGAAGGGAGAAAGGCATAAAAAGTTCTACAAAGGGACAGGATTGCCGATGTACATGTTTGCTATCAAACACGAATTAAGCAAAATCTACTGGAAATAACTACATGTGTAAAAATGTGTTAATTGACACCAAGCCAAAATGTATACATGACAGAATTATGGAGTTTGACAGAACTGTTATCTCTTTTTATTGTTTTTTTGTTAAAGGAAATTATTATTGAGAACACTACAAAATATATTTAGTGGGTCTTGGTATTGTTATAACAATAAAGGAACAGAAATTTACAAAATAGATAAAACAACGTTTTGTCTTTCAGGAAATTGCTAACAAAGGGTACAAATAAATGTTTAAAATGCAAATTTTCACTCGTAAGTTAGGAGTCAAGGGCGTCAGAATATTTTTTTTTTGGGGGGGGGGGGCACAAAAAGTCTGTGCTACACGTATTGAATTACTTTATTTTTTGAGTATATGGAGCTGTATTGGGGCTCTCTGCTGAGCTCACACACCTCCAAGCTGACCGCAACATGTGGGATGCAGGCGTGCACGGGAAAGTGCTACTCTTCCCATCTTGCCACCTTCATCTGTGGGGCTTCACCAGCGGCTGGCCACAAGATTGTGAATATGGTAGGCAACGCGGTGCTGCACAGGGCTTCAGATACTCAGCTGAAGATGATAGAGGTGCAGAGATGGTTATAGGCTCTCTGCACTCAAGCATGCAGCAGTAAATTACAATGTCTGCAAACCATACGACATCACTGCCAGCAACTTGTAGACACAGATGAAATATGTTATCAGAAGCCTAAAGTTTCAAGTCATGATTTTTATGTAATTTCAAACATTTTATTCTCATTTGGCCGCACTACTTTAAAGCTATTGTTGAGTTCATATCACCCAAATTTCAGTCAAAATCTTTTTAAATGTGTGCTTAAAATTAGGTTTACACTCTACCAGCTATGATTTCAGAATGAGTAACTGGCATGTGGAGACATCAGTCAAACCTCAGGCTGTAGTCTCCCAGTCGACTGGGTGACCACAGCCTTGGTTAGTCGATATGCTCACATCCGAACAAATTCTCATTGGTTGCTGGTGTTACTTTCATAAGGAGAAAAGCGCTACATCAGTAGTCTTCCAGGATTAATCCATTATTTACTGCAGAGGTGGGCGGGGCAGACTACCTGTGCGGAGGGGTGCTGTGAAAACACCCCTCCGTTTTCCCAACTTTGAACTTGTCAAACCTATTGGAGACTGCTTGGTCTAACTTATGTAACATTTACAGAACTTTTACTCGCAGTCGGCTCCAAACTAATTGACACCATGTCAAAGAAGTCATCGGTGTGGTTGCATGTTGTTAAAATGGTTGACCAGAAAGTAATGAGTACACCTTGCAAACAGTAGTTTGCATATCACAGCTCAACAACTAACATTGCATATCATCTAAAAACAGTAGGCTAACTTGTCCGCGTTAGGATGCTCTATAAACGTTCGTGTTTAACGCTTGAGACTTTGAATGTATATTACTATCACCAGTTGATATGTTTCTAATTTTGGAAATCATATGAATATGGGCAGATGCACGCTGGTTGGCTCTGGCCCTGTTATCATTTCAGTATAAATAATTAGGTTAAAATAATGTAATGTCCTGCAAATACTAGCTTTTTGTGTTTATTTATAATTCATTTAGGCTAATAAGGCTGCCAGGTAGAATGCACTCAGGGAACTGTGGCCAATTTAGTTAATCTAGAGATAAAGTGCAGATTTTTTTTCCCCCCGCAACCAATCGACTGGTTGAAAGAGTAGGTACGATTTCAGTCGAGCAAGATTTTCTTTGGTTCAATACAGCCCTATTGAAACCACATGAGTGTCTTGTTAGTAATGGCAAAATTTGCTTTTGGCAGGAGGGAGGCTGGTCTGTAAATGCACCTAAACCTACAATAATCCTAAATATCCTTCTTGCACCACAATGCTTCTTCTGTCAAAAACCGCACTAACATGTTTCATTGTTGTGAACTGCACACTTGAGTCATTTACTCACACAATGTCACTGACAGAGTTCCAAAACAAATGTAGTGATGTGAAGCAGACAGAGTAAAGGTTTTCGAATGCACTACTTTCTCATGCTCATGTTGCAAGAGGTCTACGGCATTGAACTGAGTCACGGAGCCTTGGGTCTGTTGGTCTCTCCCTTTTCCCTGCAAGTTGAAAGTTAAAAGGAATGTGGGACAGGGGCGTAAAGTGGGGGCTGGCTCATATTCTCTAGAAGAGGATATGAGCATATCGCCTTCATATACAGGAAGTAGGACAGGTCACGAGTTAAAATACTATTCCAAGGATCAAAGTTGCAGAGTTTGTGCAGATAGTTAGGTCACCAAGTCTCCAATGAACATGTCAAGTTTGCTTAAAAACACTGGAACTTGGGTTGTATGGTCAGATGACACATACCATAAATAGAGGCTGGTTCAAAAAAAGAAGGAGTATGGTCATCAAGCAAAGAATCTAATCCCTGCAGTGAAACACTGTGGTGGATATTTAAGATCTTGGAACTGTATCGCTTTGCAAGGAACTGGGAATGTTGTTAATGATTAAATCTGTGCCAAGGTTTATCCTTCCAGGAAAACAACAATAAACAGCAGTCTACCAAATCTGCAAAGATATTGTTTATTCCAACAAAAACGTGTGATAAACCTGTGAGTCCAAAATCGAAGAGAAAAGCAGAAAAGATCTTGTGGTAATCGTAATACATGAATTGTCTATGATGGCAACCTTATACATTAGAGCAAGCCAGTCAGTACTGCAACTTTGGTTAATCCTTTTAGATGAAACATCACAGTACAGTTGGACTTGATATTTTTCTCAAAATCCTAAAGTATTTGAATAGCAAATTTTACAGCATTTTTACAAAGGTATTTTGAGTCCCTCTGTGTGTGTGTGTGTGGGTGTGGGTGTGTGTCCCAATTGCGCATATATCTTGTGTTTCGTGTTTACCTGTTCAAGCCTTAGGTAGTCGGTACATATTTAAAGAGCTCCTCACAGGACGGAGTATTGATGTGGAGAGAGATATGATCGTAGTCTGAGAAGCTCTCAGTATGATATCATTAAAGCAACTGCTCTGTGTGCATGCTGTGTATGTGCTTATTATGTGCATGCATTTAGGCGTGTGCGTGTGTGTGCCTGTGTGTGTGTTTAAATATTCATCCATGTGTTTGTGTGTCATACCAAGGGAAATTATGCTGATTGCCTCAATGAAGGAGGCATAGATCTTATCCTCCGCTGTAATCATCTGCAGCGGTCTATGTTTGCAATAAATCTTCTTATCACAACTGTGCTGGGTATCTTTCAAATCAGACTATGACACCTGTTTCACTTCAAGGGGGACTACACATAATACATCCGAACTCAAACAGTGATATTTCATACTTAAATAATCATCTTTTTGTGGTTGACGTACTGTGTAGAGAGTACAAGTCTGTGGCCGTGAGGCCATTTTCCGGTCTGGGGAAAAAAAAAAAAAAAATCAATAATAAAGTTAGAGTATTAATGAATGTTTAAGCATCTGCTTCAAACTCCTATTGATCAGATGGCCTTATCAGTGATGCTGGACCAGTCCAAGTAGAACAGTTATCCTCACACTCCAGGAAAACTCCCTAGATGTTAACACATGGATAACTGAGAGACTGAACATCTGTTCTGCGAATGCCAAGATTGAACTAACATATTTCCGCAAATAAAAATCAATTAAAAGCTGGGTCTCTGACGTGAACAAATAATGGCCAGCCCCCTAATACAGTCCAGGGAAACAACAAGTGTGGATAAACTCCTGGTGTCTGTCATATAATGTTCATGCCAGTTAAACACAGTGTACATTTCTACCGATTTAATTTAATAAATTCAACAATACAATGATGCTATTTTCAAACTGACACAATGGTGGTGTTTGATTCATTCATTCTGATCCACTTTGCTTTGTCATCCTTTAATCCTATCCAGCTGTTGCTGCATATACAGCGGCTGCAGTTGTTTCACAATAAAAGCCCTGTTAAGAAATGAAGGTCTTCTGTCAACTGAAATGCTGGAGATCATGGTTTTAGACACAAGCACATCACATATAGAAAAATCCCAGTTAATGTTTATAATTAATTTCATGGTTCAAAACTTATACTCTAAAGCTACTGATTACCGATTACGGAACCATTACTAAAACAATGGTTGCGCTAGTAGACACAAAGATCGCACCAATGTACTGCAACTGTACACACATACATAAATTTATGCATATTATGGGCACGCACATAAACCCTTCCCTTTCTCTCTGGTTCCTTTTCCTGCTCACTTCTTTACTGTCTCCCTCACCATTCATCTTGGATCCCACATTGTTCCTTTTCTATTTTCTTTGTGTCCTTCCTAAAAGAGGGAAAGCACAGGATCATTGGGGCGTAGTTACCAGCATCGTAGTGGTTGTGATGCACACAGTTGACGTAGGAAAATGCTTGCACTTAGTGTGCGTAGGCTCTGTAGAAACAGAGCTAGCTTTACTTCGGGTGCAGGGAGACATTAAGCAACTGATGCAATTATGTGATCTGACATTCAAATACCCACCCTTGTTTTAACACTCACACATACACACACTATAAATATGCACTCTTTAGAATGAAGGATTGACATGTTCGCCTGTAAGAGGAAAAACAAAAAAAAGTCTTGCCTCTTCCCACACATGGTCTCTGTATGGATGGCATTTTTGCTTTGGAACAATACAGAGTGGTTCTGAGAGAGCAGATTAGCCTGCCTTAGTGTGTGTGTGTGTGTGTGTGTGTGTGTGTGTGTGTGTGTGTGTGTGTGTGTGTGTGTGTGTGTGTGTGTGTGTGTGTGTGTGTGTGTGTGTGTGTGTGTGTGTGTGTGTGTGTGTTTGTGTGTGAGCTGTCTGGAGCCCATCCATCTCAGTTTCGCTCCTGGTCTGTGTCAGCCAAACTCAGATAGCAAGGCTGGCTGGGGTTAGCAACCAAATCCTTGCTTTAGGCATACAGTACTTTCCAACAAATTATACAGTTACATTAACTTTACAAACTAGTTCAATGAGAATTTAATCTAAGTTTGCATCACATACAAAGTGAATCAGATAGGTCATTTGGAATATACATCTAATAAAACATGAAAACTTATTACATTTTGTACCTGCGAGGAGTCACCTCACAAGTATCAGCAACATTAGATGAACTTGATATTTTGAGATAGAAATATGACGCCCTTATGCAAGAGGAACCAGCCCTGGTTCCGGGCCTCATTCAACTCAAACACAGATACTCAACATCATAATCACTTCCTCTCCATCCCCCACTGAAGCCTATAGTTTAAAGGCAGCAAACTTTAATGTTTATTGGCCGTAATGTTACTCTTTAAGTGGGATGGCAGATGGAGCTAAACAACTGAAGAGGTGGGACTAATCAAATGTAATGAGATGTGTTAATATTAACAAAGGCACTGTTTGATTTGATCTACCGAAAGTGTTTCATCTATCCTACTGTCTTCTACAAAAGATCAAAATCATTAAATTCTTTGTAGCACTCTGTATATTCTATTCTATTCTATTCTATCCTGTGTAAATGAGAAGAGGGATCACATGCAGCAAATTCATCCTCACTGAAAACCATTCCCATAAACAGAAACAGACCACTTAGCTTATCAGCATGGCTTCCAATTATTTGACTCAAATTACAGTTTACCCTGAGTCACCTCTGGGTATTTGTTTATCTCTTTATAATCTATAAGGCTGTCCCTCCTCTCCATCATTCATTTGCTAATACTGGAACGAAAGATTGATGGCCAGGTCATGCTGAATGGTTGATGTTAGCAGTGATTACATATGAGGCACAACAGGATTTGACTTTTAGACTAATCTAACATTAGTCAAAGTGCCAAAAACAACTATTTATGTGATGTTTAATCCACAACGTTATGGTTGCATAAACATACCAGAGATAATATGTGTTCAAAGTACTAAAAATCAGCACATATTTGATACAGCTAGATAAGAAGATTGTAAATCCCAAATGGTTCACGTTTATAAACACGGTACTTGGTTGCAGCCCATGTGTCCTGTCAGGTTATCCCAGGTCTTACGCAACAGATGTTCATCTCTGACTGTGTGTATATTTGTATAGCTCCCTCAGGCTATAACACTCCATAGCAGTGACCCACAGCACAAACTCTTACGACACACTCACACCCCTTGCTGATTGTGTGACACTCGAGCTGATGGCCTCTGACAAGAATAGGGTATAAATGGCCCGTAAGTCAATTGCTAGGTCATTGGCTTCAGGGGGTGTCAGCTACATCATAACCAGCTCGCTCACATACACACATACACACACACCTGTAGTTACAGACCAGCCACAGGCCAGCCAAATAAAAGACAAACACATTTATCATTCAGAACTTGTTGGGAATGTAATATCTCAGTAATGTATGGCAAAGTTTAATCTGTCCAGTGTTTAACCATGGCAAATTATTGTTTTTGTTACTTAATTTGTGACCAGTAGCCAGAATAAGTAGAGCCTGACCGATACTGAATTTTTGGGGCCGATGCCGATACCGATTTGTTGGAGTTAAATTGAAAATCGATATTTATGGGGTCATTGTTTCTTAACTTTCCACTAGTTAACAAGTTACCGTGAAGACACTACTTGACTCCACATCGCCGTCTGCTCAGCTGTGATGCGTACTCCGTTACATGTGCTGCAGACAGTGCTGAGAGTACTGTAAACAATGGAGATGGAGCGCACTCTGCTGGACAAATTATGTGATGTCACCATTTCTAAATTACCCCAAGCATATTTTTCTACATTACGTTCTGTAAAAAAGAGACATTTTCACATCAGCGCATATCGGACAACATATACGCCGATACTGATGTATCTGTGATAGGCCAATCAGCTGATAAAAATCGGCCAACCGATATATAGCTCAGGCTCTAAGGATAAGTCTTTCTGTTGGTCAGTCGTTCAGTCATCTCTCAAAATTTCGGGGCTGTACCCACATCAGAATTTTCCAAGTCCACTCTGAGTTGCCAGTTTAAGCTGAATATTCAACTTTTTGGCCAGGGGGCGGTTCACTTTATCATTAGTTAGTTGACTTGATTATTTGATTTATCATGGTTTTGTAAATGTTTTTTCTTCAATACATCTTACCTATGATTATGACAAATATATTATTGACAGCCTCTGACCAGTTACAGTACAGTCCAGCGCACCTGCAAAGGAGCTGCCTCACATTACATGAGTCTCATGTTTGACCTGTGAAATTCCTGTTTTAATGCCTTTGTTCGTCATTTGTGATCTGAAAACCATTTCCACAGAGAGAAATAAAAAGTGTGCACCCTGGTCATAGTTTAGTTTTAAAATCCTAGCACACCATGGAGCGTTTCTCCTGTGTGGCTACTGAGAGCACTGTCAGCCAAAGACACAGGACAGCAGTAGAGGTTATACTAGTGTATTGGTTCAAAAGTAGATCAGGTTTTCTAGCATTCAGCAACGCAGCTGAGAGCCTTGGAGCAGTAAACAGACAGAGTCACACTGTTCTGTATTGTGCTGCTCTCTGTTACCACCACCCTTCTTAATTTTCACTTCAGTTAGTTTTGGAGTTAAGATAACTCTGAGACAAGAACCAGTTTGTTACTGTTTAGCCTGCCATGCTGTTATCCTGCTGTGCTCTGTGTACAATGACACAGCCGGAAAAAATTGCAGGGTACAACCCTACAAAAATGTATTCACCCATATGAGTTCATCACTTTCAGTTGAGCTGAGCTGGTAAAGGACAGCATTACTACATCAGTGACTTTTGGTTTAAAGCCATTCACTACATCTGTGTCTGAAACAAAACACCTAAAACCTGCAGTCATGCCAGTACTGCATGTTTATTTTATTATTCCCATGTAATGCATACAAACTTGCACACTCACGGTGTGCTAGATTCATTCTGTTGACATGTCTGTGCTATGTTCAAAGCTTACGGTGAATCTTCATATTCTCACACAACCCTCTGTCTGCTGTCTAATCAAATTAGCATCTCTCTGCTCTGCATCCAATCAGATTAGCATCTCTGCTCCCTGTGGTAACATCAGCAGCTTTGACCTGTTCTTCTCAAGTGGGGAGTGTGATTGCTGGTAGATGAGCCCATGGTAGCCAAGGTATATTTCTCTCCGTCTTTGAAGTCAATGAGCTGATGGATCTGATCCAGGGAGACTTGCTGTCTGCGAACAGCACACCTCTTTGAGTATGTTTGGTTTTCTCCTGCATAGGAAAATGTAGCTCAAGTGGACATGCTGTCAGATTATGTTTTGAAAAACAGGCCAAGGATGCGATGCTTTGCTTGCTTGCTCACTCTCTCATGTGCATTGTCATTCCCTCCATCTATCTGTCTGTCTCTGCCTCCTTCTCACATACACACAAACACACACACACACCACCCACTGTAAGACCTGTCTATGATGTCTGGCTGCCCTTTCTCTTGAATCACTACACAATACACTGGAGAGCACCCACCAGACACTTGTTCTCTGAGTGTGAGTGGATCATTTTTCAGTACTGTTTGACCATCAAAGTGGTTCAAGTGTTCAATCAGATACCTTTTATGCTGTCGGAAAGCTCTGACACTCTGCTGTCTGCAAATATGCCACTACAAAGTCAGATAGCATTTAAAGGAGTTGGATTTGTGTGTGTAGTGTGTGTGTGTGCATGTCCATACAGATAGGGGATCCATCAGGGGTATTTGGGGGCCTGAATCTGCAGCTCCATTAAGAATCCAATGGTCCCTCAGAGTTTCATTGATTAAAGGGAGAAGAGAGTGATTGGGGGGAGAAAATGGAGGGAGACTGGGGACTATGGGCAATAAGGGTTAGTATTAAATGGCTCCCTTCCTTCTCTACTCAGCTGTCGTCCTTCCTAAAGCTCACTCCATCTCTCCGTTGCACCATTGCTTGTCCGTTCTTTCTCTTTTTTTTTTTAACATCAACAGTACCAGCTTCACTCTAGCACTTAACATCCACACATGCAGAAATGCACATGTACAAGCATATCAACTGGCTGAAAATCCATACCAAGCTTCACTGTACATACACAGCACTGTATATCATCCTCAGCCCATTTTCCTGGAGTTTTATGGGGTTACAATAAAGTGTAGTTATTGTAGAGGCAGATAGTCCCAAGCCCTCATCGTAAACAGATTTCTCCTTCACTGAGCTGATGAGGGCAGAAAGCAGAGGAGAGATGGGAGGAGGGAAAAGGAGAGCACAGGGAGTGGGGATGATGGGAAGGGGAAACTGAAAAAAAAGTATTGAGAGAAAGATGAGGAGCAGCAGAGTAGAAGGAGGTGATGAGGATAGAGGTCAAAGACAAGAGAGTGGTGTGTCCAGGGAATATTTAGGTGAGGGAACGAAGAGCAGTGGCACTGATCAATATGACAATGAGGAGAGGACAGCCTGGGTCTACCCAAGTCAATAGACTCTGAGAACACAGGAGAAAAATACACTGCAGCGAAGATGTAACAACTTCAGGCATTTTATGAAAAAATCTCCATCTGTATTGTCTCCGTCTCAAATACGCGCACACATAAACAGTCACACATTTCAATGTGGAAAGCCTCCGTAGTTACGATACTAGGCCAGGTTTCCCTATTCCCAAGGCCTTAGCATTACTTATAAATTCTGTCTGCCCCAGTAATAAAATCAGCAGAGTTTCTAGCACAGAGTCTGGCTTGGTTTTTCTTTTAGTCTGTGCCCCACAGCTTGCTGCGAGCAAATACTAGACAAGGATTAGACAACTACTCACATGATGTGCACCTAAGAAACCTGAGAACTATACAAATGTAGAGTTGTTCATTTTGAATTTATTAGAGAGCAGATATTTTCATACCTCCTCTAACCTTTCTGTTTTACAGTTATGTGAAACCTAATGTTTTATGCCAAGTCATGCTGCTTGCAGTAATGGTCTCAGCATGATTTGCTCCAACTTTCAGAATTGTTTGTTATATTTACAGTGTAATCTTAGTTAGTTTAATTACACACTCTTTAGACAGAAGACATGACAATGTCTACGGACAACACACTGAACCTGCTTGAATCTTGATTGTGTTTCTTATCCCACTGTGTGCTTTCAGTGGTTTAATTGTGGGACCAATATATCTCGATAAAGGAATTTTTGAATAGTTTGGTGAGTAAGATGTTAGATATGTGGACAAAACCCTAAAATATCTAATACTTCTAATAATTTCAATTTTAATTCTTTTCCAGGCAACTTTACCAAGTTACAAAGACAGCTTGATGACATAAAGTTGGAAAGTGCCCAAAACTTCTTTCTTTCTAAAAAGGTCCTTTGTCTGCCATTGTTAAAGGAATAGTTCAGCATTCTGGGAACTATATGTATTCGCTTTCTTGCCAAGAGTTAGATAAGAAAATTGTTATCACTATCAATATTTGTCAGGCAAATACAAGGCCACACAAAATCCTGAAGTCTTGTCGTAACCGACTTGTTGCTAGGAAACCAGTAAAGATTCTAGGAGGTCACTGCTCCAAGAAATAGTCCGGCACATAACCCCCCATAAAACCACAACTTGTCAATTTTAAACTTTGCCTTTTGTACAGATTAAACAGAATGGATATTAAATTTTATTTATTAAGCTTTAGAGGTGTTGGTAAGTGAAATATAAATAAGCATTTTCCCTTCATGTTGACGTATTCCTTTAAATGACAAGTCCAGAGAATGTGTTTCAGAGCCATGTAGAACAGGTTTAAAGTTAAAAAAAATAGGTAATACAGTTGTAGATTTCTCTGCTCTGTTCTTCTTCTTCTCGGTTCTTTGTATGAAAAGTATGGGGCATTAATCCTTGTTAATATCAACACATTCATGTCATGTAACCTTGTACTGTGAAATAGAAACTGAATGAATTTGGAAAAAAAGGCTCACAGCCCCTCTCTTGGCATCACATGAACAGGAATATAATCTGAAATATGTTGTGCCAATTCTCAGAAACAAGTGTGATTATGAAAGAAAATTGGCCAAATGAAGCTCATGCTACAACTGTTTGTCTATCCATCTGTCACAATTGTGTGCCAAATTGTTTTGACACTCAAGAAGTGCATCTTGAAAGAGCTTTGCATCGGCGACCAAAGTAGCTTTGAGCTATTGCATCCACCTTTTTTCTCAGTTCTGAAAAGATAGACCTATATTTTTGAGCATACTTGGAGACATCAGCTGTTTTGTCCATGTATGTTGTGTAGATCAACAAAAGCTTTTAAATCAAATATGAAAATAGTTTGACCAACACTGGCCACCAGTGCACGGTCCCAGCCAGACAATTAGTACTTAGCTGCGTTCAGCCTGCTTTACATTGCCAAAGCTGACTAATTTGTTGCCATATTATAATAATTTATAGTTAGAGTAAAAAATTAATTACTACTTGTGTTGCCAGCAAGATTCATTCAATTTTTCACAACATTTAAATAAAAAGCCAAACATAATGTTTCTCTTTATCCACCATCCATTCTGAAAATTTCTGCCATGTGGACCCCGGTTTCAACGTTTCTCAACTTGTACAATAATATAAAACAGGGAAACCCGAAACTGCAGCAAGTAATTCATCCTTCATGTTTTCATCCTGTCAAGAAGCAGATATAATCCAACAGACAGCTGCTATTTCATTTGTTTATCATTGCTCCAGACACCTGTAGTTTGTTCAAAGCTAGTTGAGCTCTACTCAATATCATCCCCTGGACACTTAAGTTAAAAAAAGTTTCCAGTCCACCACAAAATGTTACAGCCCTCCCTCTGGTAAATTGTACCTATGCACTCACTGAATGATTTTGATCATTTTACATCGCCGCTTGCTTTTTGAGAACAGTATTGTTATTGATTTATCACAGGACTGGAAAAAGAATTACCTGTGTGAACCTAGTCACTTACTCATTGCAATTCTAAGCTTATAATGTACATCAAAATGGAGACAAGCTTACTGGTGGAAATTTGAGCGAATGTATTAGGTGTTTCTACACTAACACACAGTCCTCCTTCTAGTACGGCAGACTTAAAGTGGTCAACATGCTTCTTCAGAAGTGCTTGTTGGATGGTCGAGTAGCTTCAAAACTTCACATACACCACTTTCTAACATTGAATTCTCTACGATGATTTGCTTTTCACTCCGCCTTCAAACGTGGCAGTTGGAGAATGTCCTCCTGTAAAAAAAAAAAAAAACCCACATGTCGTCTGTGCAAGCAGCTTATTACGACTCACTGTTCCGTTTTATTGTTAGGCAACCTCTAGCAGCTGACATAATTACAGAGCAGAGGAAGAAGTTAGATGATGCAGTAGCGACAAAGTCCGTATTAGGAAGAGGCTGTTTATTATTGTTACCATATTGACGAATATCTGGTACACCTGCCGCTGGAACACAAATATGGGTCATAACCAAGGATAGGGACAAGCGCCCTATATCGTCAATAGGGAGGAGTTAGGGATTTGGAGGAGTTGGTTGGCCATTTGGAACAACTATAAACACAACACATCATCCAAACCACTTCTTTTCTAGAATAGCCCAGCCCTTACTCTTTGTGTCTGGTGTCTCAGATCTACTTGCAGGTGAAGAGTGAAGTAAAACACCTACTGATCTTTAAGAATGGTTTGTTTTGTGGTTGACTCTGTTTTAGGCTGACAAAATGTACAAGTAGATACTCAAGTAAAGACAATAGGAATCACATGAAGTAGAAGAGGGATATAGTTTCTTATGAAAAGCAAAGATTATATTTGAATCAGAATCAATTCAATCAGGGGTCCCCTGAAGGTCTTGCACAATGGATATCGATTGCTGTGTCTTTTAATATGACAATCACACTGTACAAGACTACAAATTATCAGAATGAAAACAGCATTTGGATTGACTGATAGATCTGCCTCGTGCACTCACCTGTAAAAGAGTCCATCCTTTATCCTTGAGCCTCAGACCATTTCTGAGGTGTGGAAGGGGGCAATTGAATTAACCCCACCCTCTCTGGCCCATCGCGAGTGATATGAGACTGGATTCCATTACAGAAACGCTATCTAACCCAGACTGGGGCCTATCTAAACCTCATATCCCTGACAACACTCCATACATCAGCCACAGGCTAATACACTCTAATAGGCAGGGGCCTCACCCACAGATAAACCATATGACCTGTCTCTCTTTCTCACTCACAATGGCTGCCGTTTGTTTGCCTTTTTCTCACAGAACTTTACCGCTTGTATTTCTCCCACTTTCTGTAGCCCTTTGTGCCTCTCATCTTTCTTTCATTTTTGCTTCTCTTGTTATCTCCATTTATTTAGTTTGCTCACCTCTTATCTCATTTACTTCAGTTCACTCTCAATTTGCTCTCTTTTTCATCCCCTCCCCATTGTTCTCCAACTATCATTCACTACACTGTCATCTCCATTGTAGTGTGTAACTGTTAATTACAGAGGATGAGTGATTTGTGGATGCAAAGTGGAGACTTTTCAGAAGGGTTGTTCTTTCATCTATATAACTACTGACATCCCCACATACTGGACACTTATACTAGGGCTGGATATCAGCACTGATCTCCCGATTCAATTCGACTTCAATTCACAAAATCCAGAATGGATTAATTTTGATTTGATTCGATTCAGGTTGATTCTTGATCATTCAGTTACATCAGATACATACCAATGTTGTGTGAAGCACTTCTCAGAATTCATCCTGGGAACTTAAATTTCTTCTACATTAAAAAGTCAGCAATACTGTTGTTTCCTTGAATATAAAATTGTGTAGAGTGCACATTATCGGCTAAACTGTAAACAAATTTTCCCAGTTATGAAACTGTGGACCAAGGATTTATTTTCCTTGGCAGATGCAAAATGACCAAAACATGACACATGTATATTTTTTAGGCATAGATGTGCAAAATAGCTGAGCAAGAATAATAAAACACCTGCACCACTTAAAAGGGTGTCATCATTATGCATATTTTTAAAAAAATGTATCCCATACAGCTACGCTTGGACTGTTAGTAGCAGATGATTCAACTAAGTACAGACATCCACTTTAATGATCATTTTGTGTGCAAACAGGTCAGAAACTTAAAGTCTGCTCACTAGTTCATCTGCACTATTTGTGTTGACAAGACATCAGCCTGATATACGCAGACAGCTATTAGCTAATGTTAGCTCCCTGGCTGGGACAGACTGAATAAAGTGAAATCCACACACTATTCTTCACTTCACAAATCTCACAGCCAGAGATAATCTCTCTTCAACAAACACAAACAGAGCTCAGATCAGTGTGCAGAAGCTTTTTTCAGTCTATCTTTATCATAAATGTGATCTCTAAATCTGAAAACATAGTCACCTACAATCGTAAGTCATGACAGTTCTGTAAACTGCGTGGGACCATATAGACTGTAAATATTCACTTCACGCTTTACTGGACTGTTATGATACAAGATTGCTCATGTAGCAGTGATCATTTATGTTACTTTTTGAGTTAAAATAACCTTCAAGTGCACTTGGTAATAGCTCAATTTCCAAGTAGACATTTTACACATCATGCAGCCCTAACTGGACCACTTATAACAAATAAGCACTGCATACACATAACATTTACCACAGATGCACATGCTTTCTGAGAAAAGGTGCATATGCAAAAATCAGTCTCAGGATTTTACAGATCTATATTGGATCATTCAAATAAAAATCATGATCGATCAGCAAATCATTTTTTATTATCCAGCTTAAACTCATACTATTCAAATCATGTCCTTTTCATCGTGTTTGTTCATATAAAATTGGGGATTGGACACAAAAAAAAAAAAAAAAAAAAAATCAAAAAATCCACTAAATTTTCAGTGGCCCTTTCTGTCCCTTTACCGGCCCCCTCTGTGTGCCTGTAATTCAGGGTGTGCATGAGAAGTTTCTGCATACGGGTCACGAAGGGATAGCTGCAGCTACTAAAGACAGAGATGTAGGAGAGGAGGAGGATCAAGAGAAGACTTCATAACCACCACCTCAGAAGATTCACAAGATGCAAACCCCTGGTTTTTATTTCTCATAGTCTGGTATCAAAAAATTACTAAAAAACAGATATCATAATGGTAATTATGTCGAAAAACATGTATATAGGCATTCATCCACATACTTATATTAACTGGTTTGAGTATTTCAAATTTGTGCATGCCATATTTCTCCTGCGCCTGAACCATCTCTCTTTTCTTGCCTCCACCTCTTTTTTACTTCATTTTCTTCCTCCTTCTCCCTCTCCCTCTTTTGGTATTCCCCCCTTCTCTCCTTTCTTCTCTCCGATTCCCAAGATACCGCTCTCCCTCTCTCCTCTGTTTTCTTCCAACCTTACATGCCTCCGTCTCCTCCCATTTCTCTCCCCCCTCTCTCTGAGAACATCAAAGGGCTGTGTCAGTATCAAGGCTCAACAGTTGTGTGGTTGACCTTGGACGCTCACTAACAACCCAGGAGATAGAGAGAAAGAGAGATAGACAGAAAGAAAAAGAGACAAGTAAGAAGAGAAAGAGAGGGAGAGAGATCGCATATGTACAGGAATACTAATCAAGCTCAAGACATGAATATATGAAAACTCATATGCAGACAGAGCCTTTTACTTATCTATGGTAAACTGTGTTGTATAGTGGCTTCTTTTGAGGGAGAAATCATTTTTATATTCGGGAAATTAAATTCCAGGCGCAAATCAGTTTAAATCAGTTTGCCAATGTGCAACTAAATCAACACAAATCAGCCAAATTCACAGTCAAATCTGGCAGCAAATATCTTTAATTTTTAGTTAGTGATTTTGGCTATAAAGTGTAGAAGTGGGGGCAAAAATTGATTCCCATCAGAATTGCTAGTTCTTAAGTTGTGTTATTCGCAAATTCCATAAATCTATTTTTGTACGTTGTGAATAAAGTTATGCCAACAAAACGAAACAAGCAGAACTAATTCTCAAGAGCATAGTGCAGCACCTGATGTACGATGCACAGCACGCATACACTAAAGTTATCCTACAGCTCATCGTCCGTTTCACATGCGTCTGACAGAACAGATATGCTCCTAGTTTAATTAATCCAGCTATCTACCTAGGCAGCAGAACTTGTGCTTCATGCTCTTAAACTCTTCAGTTTTACACGCGTAACTAATGTGATTGTGTATTGGGCTCTGAGCGCTACCAAAACGTGGTTGACCTAATGCTATGTCTGAACGCATCCTGTGTAGACACATGGAGCACTGAAGGTGCTGCTGCTGCTCTGCTAACACGCTGCTCACGCTACACCTCCCGTGTAGACACATTGTTAGTGGATATTTTTTGGATAATTTTGACCCCATCACCCAGAGTCAAGCTAACATCAGTGGAGGACCAAACTCCTGCACTAACAAACAAGGTCAGCTGACCAATTCACACTGAAGCACTGTACAAAACTCCCTACCAGGTCAGATGAAGAGAATAACCTAGTCCACAGTCTGATTCATTTCAAAAAACCTGCCCCTGTGAAGGGTGTTGGATAACAATGGCTTTCCCCAATACTACTGTGGCAGCAGAGACCCCATTATCCACTACTGGAGACATAACGTTACCAACAACACAGTGGAGCCCCAAGTGGAAAAAAGATCTTGTCTGAACGTAGTGGAAATATCTACTTCACAATGAGGCTGTCGGTGTGCAATTGAAAAAATGAAGGCCAGTACTGGAAATCACTTTGCCAAAAAATAATTGCTGTGTTGAGAGCTATGTACTTTCTCACAATAACAAGCAATTGCCTGGACCTGGGACTTTGACTCAAGAGGGCCAAACACAAACAAGAAGATATCAAATGAACAAAAAAAATCATCACTTGTGTTAATAGCGTTTATAAAAAGTATTCAACCCCTTTAAATATTTTATGTTTTATTGTTTTATAATGTTGAATTACAGTGGACGTATTAATTTTAACAGAAACAGACTTGTCAAATCTCTACAAATATTCAGAGGTTCTCAAATGTCTCCTCATTCGAGCCAAGGATTTCAACTGACACAGCAAACAATTTTAGGATGAAGAAACTGTGTATGCTTGCATCTGTGTTGCATCATTAACGAATAATACACACAGAACCACACACATATACACAGAAATCTACACACACATACATATTTTTACAACCTAGCATGTTTGCAAAATATACAGATCCACAAAAAACACACATACTCATACACACAAAAACCCTGAATGATAAACAGTGCACCTACATACACTAACATGCCCAAAGCACATATAAATGAGAATGCCGTGACAAAAGATGGAAGAACAAATCTTCACAGAAAACCTCAAACATTTAAAAAAACAAACAATCCTTGTTTAATCCTATTAAGGCTGCTTTTTGGACAAATCTTTTTTGTAGAGAAGCATGGTAGCTGTGTATATTACAATGGGAGTTTGGCATAAAATAGACATTTTTGCAACAGGCAAGTGTAGGTGGTGTCAATGTAGAGGCAATCATTAGGCAGCAGAGTTTTATAGATTATTCAACTTTCGGTTCTCTTTCCATCAGTACACTCGGTACAACACATCAGTCTCAGGATTCCATCCTTGTGAGAACAATCTGAAAAATATTTTTTCAGCACACCTGTCTAGGACAATGAGACTGTTGGCCTTGACAGGCCCCGCCCTCCCTAAGAAGTATAAAAGATGCTGCATAGTCTCATCCCCTCAATCTAATTTCAATTCACCATGCATAACTTGATCTGCCAGACCCTTGTCAACGACTTCAATGTCCGTTTCCAGGGTGAGCTAGCTCCCTGGCCGGGGCGTTGCTACAGGGCTTGTTCCTGGTTTGCACTTATTTATTTTGCTAACTAGCTGCATTTCCCCACCACCATTTAGCCCAGCTAACAGAAAAATGTTTAGCCCAGCTAACGATTTCACCTGTTTCACCTGTTTAGCTCGCTGACTGGCTACATTTCTCCACCACCATTTAGCCTAGCTAACGGAAGATTGTTTAGCCTGCTAATGACCCCACTATTTTCACTGACGAAATGGCACCAGAGAAAGGGTAAAAGACTCCCTTTTGGTGTTACCAGCAAACCTAGCAAAGCTGATAACACCAATGTAGTGCTTCCAAATTCTTCCTCTTGGAGACGGATACACACGGAGCCTGCCTGGTGTGTCTAAGCATGTTTCATGTGAAAGCTGCACATGCTAATCCAGAGTCTTGTGCGCGCTGCTGCCAGGTTCAGAAATTGACCCTGAAAAGACGTGTGACGTTCCTATCAAAGAGAGACCTCCTGTTATCCAAAGCTTGAGCCCCCCTCCAGAGGTGGAGAAAGAAAGGAAGGAGAGCAACGCAGCAGGGCCGTCTTGGGGAAAATGGATGGACGACATTTTCCCTATCTGTGATATGAGGAAGACCCGACTGACTTTGCTATCCATCAGCGATATACAGTCACACATGCTGGCAGACATTTAGATATCAGTTGCTGCCTCAGGTGTTTTTTTTTTTACGAAGAGGAGGCCGAAGTCAGCGTACATGAGGACAGAGACAAGACATCGCAGGTTCTCAGTGCTGTGGATGCACCAGCCAAGACATCGGGCACCACTCCGGCCTTAGTCAAACTGTGCCACCAAGCGGCCAAGCGTCTTGAAGTGCTGTGGCCTACTCTGCTGCCCCATCAACATCGAACCAGGCTCGTGGGAAATCATTTTCTCCCAAAACAGCAAGCTACAGTGAGACACAAATTGCCTGTCTTTCCCGACTTTATGACAGAGCTCATGCAGTCATGGGCATCCCCCAAGGCCCCGCTCTCCCTGCCATTCACCCAGTTTTCAGACCTGGAGGATATGGAGCCAGCTGGGCTAGCTAAAATTACTCCTATGGATGAAACACTGGCTGTTTACCTGGCACCTAAACCGAACATGTCCACCAGTAAACCCACTCTCACCAGTATGCAGTGTTGCCACTCTTGTCAGTGCCAGCACCTATTAGGTTTTATGGCCTCTATGATACTAGCATTTCCTCTGATGATGAGAAGGTTAAAATGCTGGTTTTACCTCAAACAGAGGTTCTCCCCTCTGGGAGATGGGCTGGTACAAGACTCCCCATCCTCCCCGTGCGCAGGGTCGGATCTGAGCCTGATCCGCTGGGTGTGACCCGCTGTGTCGGATATCCTTGCACGTGCTGGTCACCACAGATGCGAAAAAATTGGGCTGGGAGGACTGTACAAAATCAAATACATGAATGGCATTTGGGAAGATGCGCAAAGGCAGGGGCCTATCAAGCTGTTAGAGTTGTATGCAGTCTTTCTGTCACTGAGACATTTTTACAAAATGGGTTTACTGGTGCATCAACATGTACTAGTACACTGCGACAAAGCCTGCTGGACACGCTCCCTCCCCCTTCTCTCTCTCTTGCACAGCCTTCTAACATGGCGCAGCGCCGGGCTGCTGTCTCCTCAGAGCGAACCATGTCCAAGGGGCTTTGAACCAGGGCCAGATATGGCACCCATGCTCCGAAATTTGGAACCTGTGGGCGTGGCCCCTGAGAGGGAGAAACTAATGTTTACAGGTTTACCTGCTAATGTATATTGACACTATACAGAGTGCCAGAGCAGCATCTACACGAAGTCTATATACATTTAAGTGGCGTATATATGAAGTTTGGTGCCTGGAGAGGCACTAAGCTTCGAATTCAGGAGAGGAGTGTTCCTTTCCAAAGTTCCATAGTTGATGTTTTGACATTCCTACAAGAATTATTGGAAAAGGGTTGTTCCTTTTCCACAATTAAAGTCTATTTGTCAGCAAACTCAGCCTGCCATGTCTGTTGGCAAGGTTCCCCAATGAGAACTGACGTTGGCTTTGGATACTCTATGTAATGCCCCTTTGAACCATTATAGTCTATTGGCATCAACATGCTCTCATACAAGTCACCTTTTCTATTGGCTCTGTGCTCAGTTCATCAGCCATGCATCCAGTTTCCGCTGGATGGCTCTAAGGTGACTCTGCACCCTAACCTAACATATGTCCCTAAGGTGCCAACCTAGTTGACAAAGCAAAGGCTTTTGCCCGGTGCAAGTCTTACGCATATATATTGACCGGACACTGGAGGTATGCAAAACGGACCAGTTATTTGTATGCTTTGGTAACTAGGTGATGGGGAAGGCCTTCTCAAAACAAGGTCTTTATCATATTATGTTCTGATGGCTAAGGATATTTCTCATGCATATGCCAGGAAGGGTGCAGACTTTCCCAATGGTGTACATGTGCACTCTGCTAGAGGTATGGCCACTTCCTGAGCACTTTTTAAGGGAGGTATGCTCTGCGGCAAGCTGGGCTTCTCCGCATCACATTTCAGTCTATCCACATAGGTGCCTCGGGGTATGATGTTATATCCCCATACTGATATGTTGTACGGACTGTACAAACCGAAAGGGAACTAGAGGTTATGCACATAACCAATGTTCCCTGAGGGAGGGAAACAAGGTACAACACAGGTAAGCCCCTTACCGCCTAAAGGGCTCTATGAAGTGTATTGTAGATTGAAGAGATGAGTCTGTGCAGCATCTGGTCTACACTTAAGGAGGGGCGAGGTCTCATTGGCCTTGACAGGTGTGTTGAAAAATATTTTTCAGGTTGGTCTTGCGAGGACGCAATCTCCATACTGATGTGTTGTACCTCGTTTCCCTCCCTCAGGGAACATTGGTTTTGTGCATAACCTCCAGTTTTACCTTTGAATACATTAAGTATTCGTTGAAAAGAGGGATACATTTGGGGGGAAAAAATGTTTAAAGTTAGATCCATACATAAATATATTTATGACTATTTACTGACTCTGAAGGTAATTTGTAAAATTGAAATTAAGTTATTTTAAGTTTTTTTAAGAGACCAGCAGACATACTGGCTTAATTTTCAACATACTGAGGACAGAGGAGATGCAATCATAACATTTTACCAATATGCATTCTGCGGGTGCAATAAACTCCAGAATCATCAAAATGAACTGCATTTTCATTTTCTGAAAATGTGAATGGAGATAAATTCTGATATGTCTGCATCTAAGAGAAATACCAGGACAGAAATCGGACTTCAATGTTAACTAAGTTAGCATGCAGGTCATACAAACATTAACCATAATAGAAAAAGAAAATTTTAGCTGCTGCAAAGCAGCTAAGCTGTTACTTACAGTGTTCAGCTGATTTGCCAAACTTGTGACATGCCAGCTTCCTTTGGCACTTGACTTTTTGGGGGTCATCTTCGCAAATTAGAGAGTTATTCCAGATGCTTAATTTTTCAACATCTTGCTGTTGTAACTTGTAAGCCTGTCAAGTGGTCATGAGTGTCAGTGCAGAGAGCTGTGACGCACAAAACTATCATTAAGATTAAATGTCTTTGTCTGAGAATAACTAGTAAAAATTAAAGTTCATCCATAATGAATAATGTAGGATTACTATTTCTTATTTACAGGCTATTTTGGATTT